>NC_090989.1:265013463-265316493 GCF_041146395.1 Eulemur rufifrons
AAGTGAGCATTCCTTGAGGGGACGTAAACGAGTTCATTACAGCCCATCACCAGATTATATTTTAGCTTCTTTTTCCATCATATGTTCCTTTTTTTCTCTGCCAATACCCTGTGCCACAGCTATAGGGAAATGCCAACCATTCCTCTTCACACAAAACTCACTCATGGCTCTCTGCCTCTGCCCGCAGAGCTCCTTCTGTCTGAGATGCCTTTCTCCATTCTTCTACCTCATCCTTCAAGACGCAGCCTACTTAGAGTCAGCAGATGTTTCTGAAGCTGCTAATGATGGGTTGTCTATAATATCAGGAACAGGACTTATGCAGATGAAAAAAAAAAAAGAGCTAAAACTTTGTCTGCCTTTGGGAGATTATAATTCTAAGGGAAAATATGTACATCCATACTTTCCAATATATTGTGGTTAATGCAGCAATAGAGGTGTTCAGGGCGATAGAAGAACTAAAAGAAAAAGCTCCACTGAGAAAGGGATGGGATCAGGAAAGGCGTTCAGATGCTGATCTTGATGATTACAAGTTAATCTCATGCAGAAGGAAGATAGGAAGAGTTTCTAGGCAAAGGAGCGAGTAAAATGCAAGAAATAATTAAATAACATGGTGTGTATGGTAGATACTTAAGGTGTCCATCCATACCCCCTGGGTCCCCTTCAACACTCTGTGAGCTTTGTTTTCTAATGGCTCCATACCTGCTCCATTTGTGTACATGTATCAGTATACTAATCCAAGTACAAAAGGCAGAAGGCCCCATGGAAAGGGTACAACCATAAGTTACAGGAGTTAGGCTCTAGAAATGCAATTTGAGAGGATCTTTTTAACTCTTCTGGGCCTCTCTGATTCCTCACTTCTAAAATGGTAATAACTACTCTCTATTAGATTCACATGATCATTGTAACAAAAACATTGAATAAATTTATGTAAAAGTATTATTTGTTTTAAAAGGTCAATTAGGCATACATGGTGTTTTGGTTTTTGTACTGGCTTCTTGTTCAAGTATATTTTACAAAGAGGCAAAGGACGATAGAACAAGGCATTTTACATTTATTGATAGTTATTTCAACAAAATCACCCTGTTAGATATTGCCCTAATATGAATTTCCCAATACTCCCGTTTTACAACAACTTGTCTAATGTTTCCAGTTTGTCTCTGTTTCTCTTTCCCTCTCCTCCAAATTAATATCCCTAATCCATTTCTTTACAAGTCATTCTCGCTACCTAAATCTCCTAAGCCACCTGAGCTGCTTTCTCTCCTCTCTCCTCACAACAAAATGCATGTATGTGTCCCTGAGTCCCTGATTCTAAGGAAGGAAGAACTGTTTCTCTATTGTTGTCCTTCCCAGGGGAAGCATAATGAATGCTTCTTACTGTTCTGCTATTAACTCACAGCGACGCCCCTTCACTGGGGTATCCCTTTGTCCTTTGGTTAGAGACATCTTTGTTGTTTAGGGATTTTCACATGTGCCTTATTACTTCATTCATTCAGGAACTGCCTGAGCTGCCCTTCCCTCCATCTACCCCAGCCATCTAAAACCTGCCGGTGATTTCCTATTGATTTTAGGGTGAAAACCTCAATCCTTAAGCTGCCCTACAAGGCTTTATGTGATTTGGCCATGACTTCCCTCTTTGCTATACAACCTGTATTCCCTCATTCACTCTGTCAGCTTCCATTCCAGATGCATCAGTCTTCTTTTAGCTCTTTTAAGAAAGCCCAGCCCCCTTCATTGGTTAGTGCCTGATCATTTTTGAGAATTCAGCGAGGACATCTCTCCAAGCCTTCACTGACTCTTCATTCTACATCAGCTCCTTGCTTACAGGCATAGAATGATGTTCTGTTCCTTCATAGTGCTTACTTCTGTTTGAAATTACACAGTATTTAATACTATTATGGGGTTAATATCTCATACCCCCACCACACCAAAAGTTTCCAGAGAGCAGGGACCACATGATTTTTGCTGACCATTGGGGTACCAGTGCCTTGCATAAGCGCCTGAGCCACCTAGTGGGTACTCAGGATGTATTCTTTAAATTCACAAATAAATCAACATCAGTTTGATCCCCATGGATCTTCTTAGTATTTAAAGTAAAACAATGCATGGATAATAATTTCTAACAAATAAAATAAGATCTGATTTGAAATTTTGCAAAGGTAATCTTATCACATTTTTATGAAGATTACTATTTTCTGTACTATATTTATTATTAATAGTATGTTTATCTTAGTTTCATACAACTTGCTGACAGAATATATTAGTCAATTTCTAATACTTTAATTCATTTTTGTCTGTTATTTTATCCAGGCACCATTTTTAAATTTCTGAAACAAATGAGGAAAGTGAAAAATAATTTGTGATATACTCATACTTCTATAGATGTATCTAGATAGTGCAAACTTATTGCTGTGTACAATGTTAGGAATCCTGGATCACCAAATAATTTTGCATTTCTTCAAACTAAAACTCTCCAAATATTTGTTAAAAAGTACTATTGGAAGACAAGTTGAGTTCTGCTTGAAAAGGAGCACAAAAGGTGGATAGCTATTAGCGGTAGTCCAGCGTGTATATTGATCACAAAACAAAACAAAACAAAACAAAACAAAAATCTCTAAAACAAATAAACAAAAAACACCAGCAATTAATCTCCCCATTGGAAGGCAGTTTAGCAAGCACCTGTTAGTTCACCATGCTTCTTGGCAGTCCTAATACAGATCCTCAAAGGCATTTCTTATACAGAGAGTCACACAGCTCACTTAGGAAAAAGCTTCCAATAACTTGTAGTCAGGGTAACCAGGGGGTAGTAAATCAGAGAGAAAACTGTTCATCTTTGTTCAAAACCGAGGACAACAAAGCTAGCAAACTTTGATGTTCATTTAAACACCACCTCCTCTGGAGTCTAACAGAATTATATCTATTTTGCTAAGACATACCAGGTATGGCCGAACCAACAGAGAGGCCAACACCACCGTCAGATAATTTTCCATCAATATAGACTTTCCAGGCTCCATTGGTACTTGTCCAAGTGATTGCAATATGATGCCAACTGCCGTCATTCACTGCGGGACAGTCTGTTATCTTTTCCTTGCCATTCACATAAAGAACCCAGCTGTGGAGAGAAACATTCCAGAGAATATAGTCATTAGTCATATGTTGCAATCCTTTCTGTGGGGCATGTTACTATTTTTCTTCTTCTTCTTCTTTTTTTTTTTTTTTTAGTGGGTAAAGTACTTTGTATAAACCTGTTACTCTTTTTTCTCCATTTGGTCACATTTCATAGAAACAGATTTGATTTACCAATTACACTTTGCTGTAGCTCACTGAAAATTGGTCTGTGTTCCTTAAGCACTGATGGAGTAAGAAAAAGTCTTAGGATGAGCCAAGAGAAGTTGCTCCCATTTGAGACAACTCACCAAATGGCTGTTTTGGAGACAGTGAATCAAGAATGGAAGTGAGAGCTGTGTAAATGCCAGACTGGCCTCTTCCCTCTAGAATGTAAGTTTCCTAAGACCAAGAACAAACTTCAGATGCCTCATAAAAGTAAGTCTGTCTCATGGTTGCTGCTACGGTCTGAATATTTGTGTCCTCTCAAAATTCATATGTTGAAACATAATGACTAATGTGATTAGGAGGTGGGGTCTTTGGGAGGTAATTAGGTCATGAGGTAGAGCCCTCATTAAGAGGCCTGAAATAGACCACTTGCCCCTTCACCCTGTGAGGACACAGCAAGAAGGGGCCATCTATGAACCAGAAAGTGTGCCCTTACCAGACACCAAATCTGCTGGCACCTTGATCTTGGACTTCTCAGCCTCTAGAACTTTGAGAAACACGTTTGTTGTTTATAAGCCATTTACTCTAGGCTATTAGCCTGAACGGACTAAGAGAGTTGCCAAACCAGTCAGATGGCAGGCAAAGTTTATTGATCCAAAGAAAAGAATATTTGGAACTAAACAACGATCACCAACCAAAAGAGGTTTCCAACAACCATGTCACTTAGGGAATTAAAGATCATAAGCAGTTTAAACTGGAAAAATCTTCAAAAGCAAATAGAGAAAACAAGAAATGATTAGGGAAAGTTAATAAGGAAGATAAAAATTCATTGAATGTTTCTCCTAGCATCTTCTCAGACCCTATTCAAAGACGTTTATGAAAAAATATTTTTGTAATATTAATTGTTGCCTTTCTGCCTTTTCCCTTGTTTCTCTGCTTATTAAAGGAGGCAACAGAGTCTATCTTTATATATATTTTGCCTCAAGAGAGGGTTTTTGCAAACTTCTTGGATTTTTTTTTTTTCTGAAAGCTCAAGTCCTCTAAGAGGAACAGTGTTGGAGGATGCGGAGATTTCCAACAGAATACGGAGATTCCTTTGGATTGATGTGAGGAAAGAGAGCTCAGTGGGTTTCTGACACCTGCAACCTGCTTACTAGTCAGCCAACAATTTGGGTGGATTTGAGAAGAAAAAGCCTTGTGGTGCATCACAGAATCTATCCAGATCAAAGGTACAAACTTGAAGCCTTGCCAAGTACTCCACATGTGGAAAAAAGCAGTGATCTTGACAGGAGCAAAGAGGCCAAGTCAGTGGACAGCTGAGTGATAAGTAGTGTGGACAAGTTGACCAATGGTGGAAGTCCTGCCCACATTTGTGGCTCTTTAGCAAAACTCTGGGTATAACTGAGGCTGGCTCTTCTGACAGCCCAAAGGGATGGAACCCTGGAGTTGGAATTAATTAATCCTAAAGAAATAAAGCAGTGTCATCTTTCACACTGAGCTTGCAGACTAACTCATACTCAATATACATGTCTCCCATGGGTTAATAATGTCACCAAAATAAACTTTAGATGTCCTGCTAAAAAGAAAGAGCATCAGTCTTAGAGTCAGAGTTTGATACTTAGCCCTGCCACTTCCAGGGTGTGAGATTTTGGGCAAATCATTTAGACTTTCTGAAACTTCATTTCACTATCTATGAAACGTGCACTAGCTCCTCAGGTCATCGTGAAGATGAAATGAAGTAACACATATGGAAATACCTAGTAAACAGTAACACACAATACAGATATGAAGTATTATCCCTAAAAGTTTGCCTTCTTACAGAACTCGTCCGGATGCTCTATTTGATTACTGTGACCCTGCTGCTCTGTTGCGGCACCTGACACTCCTACTCCCCCAGCCCCCAGCCTCAGTGTCAGTTCTAACTTGGTGCCAAGATACGGTCCTCAGCACAGCCTTCCTGACACTTCTGCTTACCCATTATAATCAGTCAGGAGGAAGGTATTATCGCTGCCATTTTCCAGTGCATAGGAGATTGGTGTTCCATAGTTGGTGATGTCAGAGGATTTCATCCAGAACGTGCAGGTCACAGCATGGAGAGATGGAAGCACACCATCTAGCATGACGTAACCATAGATGCCATAAACTTCAAAATCCAGGTTAAAACCCGTAGACTGTTCTGCAATGAGTAAGAAAAGTATGTAGACCATGGCACTTCCAAGGTGTTTCCAGTTGTTTAAGGTAAACAGTAGATAAGCAGTACTATTGTCAAAGAAGCTCATTTCAGTGAATGCCATTATCTGAGAAGCAGTTTCAAAATTAAACACATATTATTTATAGAATACATGGAAGATTCTTTTGAATAAAATAATCAGTGAGTATATAAGATAGGAAAAGCACTCAATAGTGAGAGGAAGCAGAGAAATATGGAGTAATTGGAAGGAGATGTGGAATTGGAATGTTATTAGAGCTGGAGATACTAAAGCATGTCTGTATGCTGATGAGAATGACGCAGTAGAGAGGAAGTAATTGACGTCATAGGAAAGAAGAAGGGGCTGCAAGGGCAACACCCTGCCCTCCCTCGAGGCTCTATTCCCTATTTCATGAGCAATTCAGCTCTGCCCCAAACCTGCATAGTCCATTCAATATAGCAAAAGTCCTACAGCTCCAGTCTCCTGAGAAAACAGTTGAGCATTGATCTATTGATTGTCAAACATGTCCATGACTCTCACCACCTAAGTCAAGGGGCTTATCAAAGTGTCCTTTCTAAACATGTAGAATGTGAAGACATCTGCTAAATTCAGTTTTCTTTATTTCCCCCTTAGCTTCAATTTTCTCATCTGTGCTATTGAGGATCACAAAACCTAGTTTATTGGATGGCTGTGAAGATTAAATGAGTACAAGGTACTTAGCACAGTTTTTGGCATGCAGGCAGTGCTTGCTTCAGGTAAAATTGATATTGCTATTACATTATTATTTTTAGTATTGCTATTGAGTTGATATGTACCTGTTTCACACCTGCTGCCTGAAAATCCTGGCCGACATTTACAACTGTATGAGTTTAATTCATCTACACAGGTGGCCTGATTTCTACATGGGTTAGACTGACATTCATTGATGTTCAATTCACAGTGTGACCCTGTGAAGCCTGCTGCACAATGGCATCTGAAAGAAAACAAAACGTTGTAACATTAGAACAGTTGCAGAAAGGGATTAGAGGAAGTCTCCCATTTATGATAACTTTGTCTCAAAAGACTTTGAAAACTGAAATGGTGAAAGATATTTTCCACATCAAAACAGTGCTTTAAGGGTTAGTTACTTTTTCTAGTTCATCAGATTAAACCTAGGTAAGACAACATGTAGTGTTATGGTAGCAAAAATAGAAAGTAGTTCTGGTCCAGGTGAAATATTATTCACACACTGTGGTTTCTCTTCTCACAGAAGTTCTTAGAAAAATATGAAAAGCTCAGTGCTGTTCTGAAGGCTTTTATATATTAAGGCAATTTTTATAACAATGAGGTAATACTAGTATTATTCCCATTTTACAAATAAGTTAAACTGTGATTCAAAGAAGTTAAGTAATTTGCCCAAGTCCTATTGTTACTAAGTGGTGGAGTAGGATTTTGAATTATATGGCATATCAGGATGCCATACAGTCTCTGTGGTATGCAAGAAACTGTTTAAACTCATCAGAATGGAAAATATACCTGATAATGCCAAATGTTGACAAGGGTGTCATGAAATAGGAAGTCTCATATAGTGAGTGGAACTATAATTTGCAATGGGAGAAACTGAGAGTTTATATTCCCAGAGCCCTGTAGATCCATTTCCCTTTATCTACTCTAGGAGATTATTGCACAAAGCGCACAGGGACCCCTGTAACAAATGTTCAAGGAAGCATGATTCTAAATGTCAATGGAAAGGAGAATGGGAAAATAAACTACAGCACAGTCATATAATGGAATATTAAGCAGCATTTAAGCGAATAAACCAGAGTCAAATGTATCCACATTGATAATACTTGAAAACATAAGTTGGGTGAAGAAAAAAATGAATTGCAAAAGAATATGTATAGTATAATATCACTTATGTAATATGGAACTAAGCCATACTATATACTGTTTACAGAGTCATATATGTAGTAAATTATAAAAACCCAATGAGAAAGATATATACAAACTTCAGGACAATGGTTACCACTGGGGAAGAAGAGGAACGTGTGTATGTGTGTGTGTGCTCACATGCACATGCATGTTGGAGAGAATCCAGTCCTACTTTTAAAATTTATTTCTTTAAAACAAAAATTATAAATCACATATGGCAAAATACTAAGGTTTGATAATCACAGTGTTGAGTGTCTGACTTTTATTATTATTTGTAATTTTCTGTATGACTAAAACATTTTATAATTGAAAAGGACCTGTCCAATAAATGTTAGTTAATATTACATTACTAGCATTTCATATGGAGACCTCTTTGATATTGACCTAACAGTGACTAATATGAATAAATAGTGTTTGGTGGGTTTAAAAGGAAATCTCAGTCTGAATTGGGGGATCATTACTGGGTCTGCGGATTTAAAGGTAAATCTATTTTCACTAGAATTTCACTCACCTTTATCCTCCCATGTTTGATATCATTACAGCACTACCATATCCTCGTCTATGAAATAGGTTTACATTCCTTCTGAATTAGGAGAGTTTACCTTCACTTTTCCTCTAGTTAGGATTTAGACAAATTTGGTATTCATCAATTGTTTTGAACCCTGGGGAGAATTTGGAATTCTTGTTGTTCATCTGGAAATTTCTCATTGCCTATGGTTAGGTGCCATAATATATGCCAGAAAATGTAAAGTCCCCATGAGAAGAAAATGCCACACTGATAAGACCTCATTTCCATAGTGAGAGTAAAAGTCTCATTGGCCGATTAGCCTTCCTATTTCTTCCTGGTAGTGCTGTGGCTGGCTGTGTTGTGGGAGGTTGGTAACGTAAGGGGGCTGAACCAGAAGGGGACTGAGAAATGTGGCAATTGGGGTAGACTTCCTTCCTTTTAACTCTTGTAAACTCATAGAACCAGCAGCATGTTAAGGGCAATAAAGTTTCCTAAGATTCTGCAAGCAAGAGAAACTGGTCTTCTGTACCGCAGAACTACTGCTTTCTGTACTTCCCTGCAAGGAGCAGGGGATGGGACAGGACAGGACAGTCTTCATAATGACAGGAGAGGTTTGGTTTTCAAACTGTATTCTACTGGTACCCTGTGAGCTGCCTCAGGAAGACATAGTCTTTCTTCCCCTCAAACACTATTTTCAGCCACAAAAGCTTAGTTTTTATTATTTATTTATTTTTTTATACTCATGTTAGACTTCTTAACTTAAGGGTTACTAACCTAAAAAAATGTTTGAAAACCATGGGCATAGAATATACATGCGCACTATGATGGTATGATTGCACATCCCACTTTGATTTTACCTAGTGTGAAAACTGCAGCTAAAATAGAAAATATTTTAAAAGATGGTTTTTGTCTACTTGCATTTACTTCTGTGTAATTATATTTCCTTTCATCTTTTATGACTTTCTAAGTATACAATGTTGGTTCCCAAGTCATCAGAATCATTGGGAAACTTAAACTATAACAAGTTGCCTATTTTAAAATTACAGGTTCTACTCCAGGCTTAGTGAAACAGGACCTGAAGTGGTGGGGAGATTCTATCGTAGCCTATCCTTGGGCCAATGTTAGAGAACCGCTGACTTGAGATTGAAGTTATACTGCATAAAGGTAGCAGGATGACTGAAAAGTTTAGAAAATAAACATGATGAAAAGAACCAGACTCAGCCTTTTACCTGAAGCTATTGGCACCATCTTTACACGTAGCTCCATTTTTGCATGGCTGACTGAGACACTCATCTATGTTTTTTTCACACCGGGTACCCAAAAATCCAGGTGGGCATTTGCACAAGAACCCCCCAACCTGGTCTTCACAGACTGCATTATTTAAGCATGGACTTGACTGGCATTCATTGACTTCTGCTTCACAGTGCAGGCCTAGGGAGGGATGAGAAAGAGAAAGAGCCCACATGATTAACTCTCAGAGAAAACTGTGATCAAAGTGTTGAGTTCTGGCAGGATACTGCTGCTAAAGAATCGGCATGGAAGCTGCAGAATCACTGGCCTATCAGATGGGTTTGAGACCCATGCCGTAATGAGCTCTGCTTTTTGTAAGTCATTTTAGGACTCTCTGTTTTTGATACTCTGCTCTTTTTATCTTACTTCTTTCTGACACTAAGCTTACTAATGGATATCTAATTGAGATAATGTGAAAAAATAAGGCTTGTTCAAAACTTTGCTCTGTTTCTTTGACCTTGCCTCTTTCCTTCACCGGCCATGTTCTTTCTTGGACTTCCTCTTTATCAGTTAAGTATATTTTAAAATCACATTAGTTTGTATCCATTCGTAATATAATCTTACATGATTTGTCTCTAGTTCCTTCTTTAAAGTTTGTCTTAATATGCACACGCACGCACACACACACACACACACACACACTGTACATACTATATTTTTCTGAACTGTTTGAGAATACATTGCAGACCTGAGCTCTTTTATCCCAAACACCTCGGCATATATTTCCTCAAAAATGAGGACTTTCTCTTATATAATCATCATACAGTCATAAAATCTGAAAATAACATTAATATATATTAGGAAATGTACTAATGAGTGGTGCTTTACCCGATTTTAAGACAATGTAGAAAGAATGGACACATCTTACCTATATATCCTTTCACACATGTGCAATGGTAGCCAGCCAAGCCATCAACACAAGTGCCTTTATTTAAACAAGGACTGGAGCTACACTCATTTATATTTTCTTCACACAGTTGACCTGAAACAAATCATAGAATCTTTGAGCTGGAGAAACCTGAAAGGACTTTAAGACCAATAGTTTTCAAGCAAGTTGTTCGGGTATAAGAATAGAGCAATTAGAAATTATGGCTAACGTGCTTGTGAAAAATTTTGCTTTTTGCAAAATACATTGAAATAAAATGTTTTCTTTCATTCTGCAAACCACAAAAATTTTCTAGCAAGAAACTTAACATGCATGCAATGGAAAATGAAACCATGAATATCCAACCATATTTTTTTAGTTAAAAAGATAAGTGTGATTTTGTTTAAAAATTTTTCTTATGTTATTTGTTTGCAAGTTATTCACCCTTTGTTTATTCCTTGTACAGTTAAGAGGTAATAGTTACAAAGTTGGCAAAAAATTAGGGGAGAAATATATTGAATAAAGAAAATAACTTATTTCATTATGCAAATTGGGAAAACACAGCTAAATTTCTGTGCAGCTGCCCCATGTTCTGTGTGAACATAATTTGAGACTCACTTATGTAATTCATATTCTTTATTTTACACACCTAGAAACTGAGATTCAGAGAGGTCTGTGACATTATCAAAGATAGGCACAGAAATGAGCCTAGAACCATAGATTTTCAAATTCAAGTACATGTGTACAAAGACTCTTTGGGTTGGAGTGTTTAGGATGCCTAAATTTATAACTCATGAAGTTATCTAACACATATCTAATAATTTACATACCTTTACAACATGAAAATGTGCTAAAAGAAGATTTCACCAATAAAAGTCAGTTTCTGAGAATAGTAACTCTAACATAATACCTGCACTTCTATATAGACCAAATGAGCATGTTTTGTTTTTTACAGTAAATCCACACAATACAATTAATGTCTAGCAAATATCGCAATACATTTAATGTCTAGTAAATACATAATTTTTAATTTAGAAGTTTGGATCTATTTTTCTCATCGTATGTGTTTGCCATGCAGGTCACAAGTTTTTACTAGGATTCAACTTTAGAGGTCATTAACATGACATTTGGATTAAGAAAGAAATGTATGGCAGAGTTGTGTCATTTTCATGCTGTGTGTGGAAGTGCAGTTATATGCATGTATAAACTCAATGTATTTCCCTGTGTGACTGGGGCTACCACCATTGCACAGATTCCAACTAGAGAAAATTAAAGAATTGGTTCAAATGATTACTACTACAAATTATGATGTTAAACATTTTTATTTCTTTATGAAAATTGTTTTTAGATTATAAAGTTATTAGAATCTGGTTCCTTTGAAATGGTTACATTGAACTTACTAAATTTTTTTTTTTTTTTTTTTGAGACAGAGTCTCACTTTGTTGCCCAGGCTAGAGTGAGTGCCGTGGCGTCAGCTTAGCTCACAGCAACCTCAGACTCCGCGGCTTAAGTGATCCTACTGCCTCAGCCTCCCGAGTAGCTGGGACTACAGGCATGCGCCACTATGCCCGGCTAATTTTTTCTATATAGATTTTTAGTTGTCCATATAATGTCTTTCTATTTTTAGTAGAGACGGGGTCTCGCTCAGGCTGGTCTCGAACTTCTGACCTTGAGCAATCCACCCGCCTCGGCCTCCCAGAGTGCTAGGATTACAGGCGTGAGCCACCGCGCCCGGCCTGAACTTACTAAATTATAGAAAATTATATACTCACATGTATTATTAATAGAACATATATTTAGATACAGTTTTAGGGTATAATAATTTTATGAGTTACAGTGCTGGATGACACAGATGATCTCAGTACTCTCCATAATAATATTATAAGATTATTACTATTTATAAAATACTAAATCATATTCTATTTTATGATAATGTATTATCAATACTGTAATGATTATAATGTAATTGAGCAAGGGAATTGAGAACAAGATCCATCATTTGAATTAGTTTTTTGTGAAAGGGTACTGGATGCTATAACTCTCTGACTTAAATAAGATATACACTTAAATATATGTATTCATTTAAGTTAAAAGGAGAGGCATAATTGCCCATAACAATTTCAACGATACAAGTGTCTAACATCCACAGTTATTAATAGTAACAATCTCACAAACACACACACACATAGCCATAGAAATAAGCACACCCACACTTCATAAATTCAGTACAATACCAGTAAAAAGCTTGAAAAGGACCTAATGTTTGTCTGGCAATGTACTAGCCTTTACATATTTCCTCTCATTTCCTGGCCTCTATTTTTACATACGAAGAAACAGGTTCAGGGAAGTTAAATGGCTTGTCCAGGGTGACACAGCTGGCTGGCAAAGATGGGAGTAGGTCTGCCTGAGGTCTCATAAACCTCAAGCAATTTCATACTGCCAAATTTATATCTTATTCTTTTTACATAACAGAATAATGAAAATAACACTTTCCAATGCGTACAAATATTAGAACCTTAGCAGATATGCCTCTTCAGTATATTTATAATACCCTATAAATGTATCCTAATGATACATTCCAAATTTACCTTAGCAATAAAATCTTAGTAATCCAAAGGTTTACATTGTAAATGTAAGAAACTTTCCCCTTACCTGTGTAACCCAATGGGCACTCACAAAAGAATTCCCCAACTCGGTCTTTGCAAATTCCATTGTTGAGGCATGGGAGTGAGCTGCACTCATCGATGTCTGTTTCACACTTTAAGCCTAAAACGCAAACCAAACACTGAAGGACAATCCAAGAAAAGGATTAACAGAAACAGAACCATGATCATTTAAAGGTAATTATCTCAATAATCTGAATTTATAGGGGAGTAGTGGTGAAGAAAAGGGTAAAATTTGTTAAGTGCTACCATCTATTAAATATTTAATGAAGGTATTACCTCTTTTTAAACAGATTTAATGTATCTTTATAAGGATACATAAAAGACAGCAAAAGATCCCAAATTAGACGTGGGGTGAGGGGACCTGGAAGCATAAAATGGAACTAGAAATTACAGTAATTCCAAAGTTAAAAATATGACGTCATATATGCTTGGTACCAAGGTTGCCTGGCTGAGGGGTGGAGGTGGGGGTAAATCCTGCCAGATCTCAGCTCACATGCCAGGTGTCCCAGAGTGGGCTGCATCTTCCCATAGGGTGCACACAGGCTTTCCATGGGGTAGCTCTGCTGGAAGCCCACATTCTCCCTCTGCTCTAGGGGCCTCACCACTACTAGCATCAGCATTATTTGGGAACATAATGGAAATGCAAATTCTCAGGTCTGTACCCCACACCTACTGAATCGGAAATTCTGGCGCTGGGGTTTAGCCTTGACATGTTTCCTCTCATTTCCTGATTCTATTTTTGTATATGAAGAAACATTTTCTTCATATATATGTTTTAACAAGCCTTCCAGATGATTCTGATGCACACTAATGTTGAGACCCACTGTCCTATATGATGCCTTCTCTCAACCACCACTCCTTTATAAAATTCTGGAACAAGATCCATTATTTCTTATGGAATGTCAGGACAAAAACTTTTATTAAAATTCACACTCACACACACACACACCAGCTATAATAAATGGAATGTAAATATTCTTGATAGCCCTTGACTATATTTCATTTTCTAATTTTCGTTTTGTTTTGTGGTGAATTTCTTTACTTAAGTACCATTTTTCCCATTAAAAACTTTCAGATTGGTTGTAAAAATTAAAAAAAAAAAACAACTAGAAGAGAACAGAGAATTATTTTAAATTAATTACAATTTTAAGGTATAGTTCTTTTCCCCTCATAAATTATGTTTTTAACTCAACTGGAATGTGAACCAAACAAACTTTAAGATAACATAATTCTTACATAATTCCTACATAATCAAGTCCAAAGCCATGTTGTTTTTCCTAGCACAGCCTCCAGAAAGATAGAAACAAGGCAACAAATCATAGCTATTCACATGAACTTCCATTACTGTGCACCCAATGAGAGAAACTGGGAGTTTGTCTCATAAAGATGTTTATGCTGGACAATCTGTTCTATTTTGAGTGTCATGCATTTAATTTGTGATAGACTGAAACCTTGGACATAGCCCCTGGAACTATATTCCAATTTGAATTGTGAATTATGATGGGAATTTTTCATAAAGAAGTTGATTCTTTATTCTTCCTCCAAAATGTACAAAGAAAATGTCACTTGTGAGGTATGCATCCTTTCTTTAATCTATTGGTTTATCTTGTTCAACCAAATTGTGGTGCATTTGTGTGGTCTAATATATCTTAAAGGATAATTTAATGTACTAAAGTTTGATACTGCAAGTCACAATGATTTCATATAAAACATATTAAAATTTTCATTCCTCAATGTTACCTGTATATCCAGGTAGACAGAGACAAACATAACCATGCCCAAGTTGTTGGCAGGTTCCACCATTGTGGCAAGGGTTTAAGAAACATTCATGGAAAACCTATCAGAAGCAAAAAAGAAATCTATCAAAGACAAAGCACTCTATTCATTTCAAAGCAACCCTGCCTAGGGAGTTAGAAAGTTTGCAACATCCAATAGCTGATTCCTGTTTCTAGGTAAGTTTGCTCAAGCTAGCTAGACTGTGGTCTGAATAACTTTGGTGCTTGCCATATATGGGCACAAACAATATATTAATATATTATTCTTTTTTAATCTTAATAGATTTAGAGGGTACAAGTGTTTTTTGTTAGACGGATGAATTGTATAATGCTGAAGTCAGGCCTTTCAGTGTACCCCACACCAGAATGATGTACATTGTACCTGACAGGTAGATTTTTATCGCTCATCCCTCCCACCTTCTTAGTTTTCTGTGTCCATTATACCACTTTATGACCATATATATATATATGTATATATATATATATGTATATGTATATATATATATATATATATCATTTAGCTCCCACTTATTAATAAGAACATGTGGTAGTTGTATTCTTGAGTGATGTTCTGGTAAACCAAAGCAGTGTTTCTAAATGTTGGTTGCACCATTGGAACCCATTTGACATGTTTTAAAAATATACTAAGGATGGGGCCCCAACACAGACCAGCTAAACCAGAATCTCTAGAAGTGAAACCTGTACATTATTATTTTTTAAAGTTAGCCAGAGGATTCTATTATGCCTCCAGGTTTGAGGGTCACTACTTTAGGGATTCCCACAAATTTCTATGTACATTAGGCTCAGTTTCAAACGTGACTTATAAAGTCCTAACAAGTCATTATGTTTGGACAAAGCTATAGGAAGTTGAAATAAAAAAAACCCAAAAATGCATTATCCTTAAAAATACTAAATGCCAAGGAATTCATGACATTGGGCAAGATGAATTCAGAATAATAGCTGAATCTACCAAAATAATCAGACTTAACAACTAGTCTTTAAAAAAAATGAAAAGCAATGGTTTAGTCATGTTAAGATTTTAAACTCATACCCTATTCCAAGAAATTGTTGTTATTTTTTTGTTGGCAAAGAAATGTAAATAATTCTCATGAAACTTGAGTAACTCTTCCTGCAAATCAGAAAAGGCATTTGGCTAAACCGAATGCCCTTACTCACATGATGGGTTCTACTTGTGGTAAGTGTTAATTATTAGTGAATCAAAAGGCTCCCACATCCACTCATTCTTGTTGCCAGACATTGCTGGGAAAAACTCCGATTTTTGGTACATAGAAAATCTAATGTTGCATTTTTGGAAAGTTCTTAATAGGATTCATAAGTAAACACAATTATTCATTTATAATATTCATGAGTCTTGATGACTTAAAGTTTCAATCCTGGTAGTTTTCCTCTGTGTGACCTGTAAAATGGTTAAGTTTTTTTCCAAGCATTCTACTGGAGAAAATTTTATACAAAACAGACTTGCCTGACTGCTGACTTCATACTTCTTTTTGATATGTCCAGGGGAGGCCAGGGGCACTATACTTTCCTCTGCTGCTGAGAAAGTAGAACTAAAACCTAACAAATTAATAGAAAACTATGTCAAGGGGTGGTAGATATTGCCAATAAGTAGACTATATCTAAATATTATGGTTAAGATTCAGGCTGTCAGAGCAGGTAAAGCCTGCTCTGACATATTTTGTTTTAGTAATATATTATGACACAAATATTTTTTTCAGTAATATTTAAAATTAAAAGAACATAAAGATGGATGGCATATGCCATTAAATTCTAGACTCTTAGAAAAGAAATTTGGAAATTGTCAAGTTCAATGTTTTCAAAACAAGGCTCTGAGTCACTGCCATTAAAAAGATCTCTAAAGGACAATTTAACAAGTCCAGATACCCAAATCCACTGAAAATAGTAATAATCAGAACTGAAGCTACCACAGAGACAAGCAAAAGTAAGTCTCCAATATGGAACCACATATGAAATGAAGTATCATCTTACTTGAACAATCTGTGATGGATCTGGCACCAGTGATAGTGGTAGTTCCATAAAAGGGACAAGACAGGCAGAAGGACTTCCCTGGATTAGGCTGGTAATAATCTTGAGGACATGGATAACAGGGCATTAACCCGGAACGTGAGAATTCCCCTACTGGACAAGGTACTGCAAAGGTACAAACAAATCATTAGTGCATATAAAGCCACACACCCTATATTTAAAAGAAGTGCCTTAATCTTTGGTTGTAAGAAAACTATTGAATTACTTACACAATCCCTTCCACATTATACATATTTAGAAACTTTCTGGGAATCATAACTGCTTAATTACAATAACTTAGTATCAGGAAAACCTCAAGGTTTATTTAGAAAGCTAAAAGAAAAAAATTGCCAGGTATGAACTTCTTTCACTGTAAAAATCCTAGTTGCTTTTGTGGTTGGAGGAAGGCAAGAGAGAATTTTTTACTGCAGACTTTCTTCTAAAATTAGTTTGTATATTGACAAAATAAAAGAGTCTCTAGCAGATATATTTCAACCATAATGTGAAGCCTTGTTTGACTTTTAATGAAAAAAACCGAAAGCTGGTATTACACAACGGACATGGTTTATGAGTTTCAATTAGGTCCTACCTACATTTTCATCTCAACTCTTCAGCGAAACATTAAGTTGATGAATACTACTTGCCTAATTCCTCAGGTCTCACAGACTTTTATCTACCTTGATCACACTAGACTGAAATAATTTAAACAGATGGGGTATATAGAAACCTATGATTCAGAGTATATTTTCCCTGTTTCCTTTTCTCCCAATGCACTTAACTCATGAGGACTACATCTCCCAAGATGCAATGCTGGACACGCCCCTCCCTGCCCCCACACATAAACTTCCCATGCTCTTGTTTTCTAGGAATCTCAATCTCTATTGGATGCAGTTGTAAGTATGGCTGGGGTACAATGAGGGCAAGAGGTGTATGTGTCTCTGTGTAACTTGAGAGAAGTGGAGAACCAGCAGGTTGGCTTAAAAACATCACTCGTTTAATTATGGAACAGCGTTTTAATTTTTCAGTTGCTATAGATCTTAGGTTTTTAAACGAGTGTGGAGAATGGGGAGAATATACAATTAAAAAAAAAAATCACCTTTCAGTCAGGCATGCTCATTCTCTCCCTAATAAGGTAGTAGAGGCAGGCCAGCAATTTTTTATTTTTAATCCAGTTCCATGGACTTTGCAAAGTACAGTAGTTGTGATTTTTTTGAGTTATTGGCAGTAAATTGACCTTAACTGTCAGTCCTAGTTTCATTGTCATTCGAAGTTTTCATCTTTTGTTTTTGTTAACTTCATGAGTATTTTGCTGGAAAACTATACTCAGTAGGGATGTTAGTCAGAAATACTTAAACATTGGAACTCTAATCTTTTTATTTTTATATAAATCAATGGGTTCTCAACGTGTGGTCCTTGGACTATTAGAATCAATATTATCTGAAAATTACTTAGAAATTCAAGTTCTCAGACCCCTCCCCAGACCTACTGAATCAAAAACTCTGGGGCTGGGATCCAGCAATCTACATCTCAACTAGCCCTCCATGCTGACATTTGAGAAATAAAAATTAGTGACTCTCAACTTTTCTTGTTAAACTGTAGAGTCACCTGGGGAAACTTAAAAGAAAAGCAATGCCCAGGTTCTACCCCAGACAAATTAACTCATAATCTCTGGAAGTGAAGATCAGATTTCAGAATTTTTAAAATACTCGTGTAAATGTGAAGATGATTCTAATGTGCACCCAGAGTGAATATCCACTCGTGAAAATCTTCACCTTGTAGGGAATGAAACATCATAAATCGTAGAATATTTTTTGAGTTTTGGGGAACACTAGACAATCTCATTTTATGAATGAGGAAACTAAGTCCTAAGTTAGATGAAGCCACATATTTATTATTGTTTGAGGCCTGGGACCAACTCTTGGACTTCTTTTGTGTTCCATATAGCACCAGCCCAGTGTTTACACTGCAGGCATTTATACCTGAGTATTAACTGGCTGAATAAAGAAGAATTCTCCATGAAGAAACATTTATTTATATTGTTTTGCATATAGTAGACATATGGTTTTGCTGAAAATATTCCACTCCTCCGTGAATAGAACCTACTAAGTTTAAAGAAATATCAATGTCTAAGGCTTTGATAACCTCCACAAGCAGAAATGTCCACAGCTCCTCTTTTCACAGTTGCGGTGTTTTCTGGACATAAGAGGCAGCTCCTGGAACCCAATTCTGGCTGGTAAGTGCCCAGTGGACACGATTCGCAAGTCTCAAGTCCATTGGATGAGTAGGTGCCTTGTTTACACTGAGCTGAAAAGGAAAAGGTAATATGGTTAATAATGATACTAAGCTACACAAAATTAGCACTGTGTGGGATAAGGTTTTCTGCATTTTAATTCAGGACGACGTGAGGGACACAAGGAATTTTTTTCTCCTGTTAGCCAAGCACACACATTGTAGAGCCCACATGCTTCTGCACACTACTAAGTTATAGACTCGTTTCTAGTTACTTTCATTATCACCTGTCACGGTGTCTGACACAAGGAAAGTTGAATAAAGTTAAAAATACACAGCACAGAAAGGCATTATCATTAGAATGAGTTGAACACTGGGAATTTGTTCATGTACAAGTTCTCAACATGTATACAGTTTTCCTGAGTGGCAGAAACAAAACCCTAAACTGGGCTAGAGCCTTATAACTACTCTGGCACCACCGTTAATCTAAGCAAGAACTGGCTCTGCTACCTCTTCTACCTGGAGACACCATTTCATCTGAGGGCTGGTGGAGAGTAGAAAACAAAAGTAGTCTTAGCCTCAGGCCCAGAGAGGTGAAGCAACTTCCTAAAATTCAGAATTGGTTTGTAGTAGAGCAGGACTTGAGCCAGATTCCTGGGATAGTCCTTTCTTTCTGCCTTTGACCTCCAGATGGCTCTATTTTCAGCATTGCTAACATTGTTAGTGCATTTCCAACACCTAGCATTGCCCTGGGGTTTATATTTGTCATTAAGCACCCACATCTGCATTCGCAACAATGGCAAAGAGGCACCATTTTGAAATTCCTTATTTTAGGTATGTCTGGTAGTAACCTTAATTATGAAAGAAAATGTTTCCTTTAGGAACTCTTGTTGAGAATAATAGTAAAAATATTTTGAAAATATTGACTGTTTTAGTAGCAAGAATATGTGCATGTGTGCCTGAAGTTATTCATTTCCAAGTAAATGGAGAACTGTTCTCATCATATCACATACTATTTTAACAAAAAAGCAATCCAATAATTGGTAAATGTCATGAAAGTTTTTCCCACTAATTAGTGGAAGATTCAAGAAAAAAATCCAGGCTAATTGATGAAAGTGGATTGGACTTAGAGAGAGCAATAAAATATTTCCAAAAGGAAAGATAAATGGACTTCTTTAAAGTAGAAGAAACATTCAGGTAATGTTTTATATTTAAAAGAAAGAATAAATAAATAAAATTGCTTTCAGTAGTGCTCTCATTTCATCCTATTTACCATTTAGATTTCAGAACTGGGAAGGAGCTGAGAACATCCCACCCCAAAATATGATACGTTGGTATACTGCACATTTTAAGCTGAAGGAAATATGAGAAAACTGCAGAAACAGGAAGATTTCTCTGAACTTCTGCCCTTTTCCCCTTTATCGAGTTATAAAACCTAGAAAAGAATTCCCTGACCTTCCCCTGAAGCAGATCACAAGACCCTCATGTGAGAAGTACCCGCCCTAAACTCAGAGGAAAGTAGTACTCTTATCTCTGAAGACACAAGGACACAGAGAAGAATCTGAACAAACAGGCCTTGTTAAGTTCCTCCCAGCTTACGGCCATTAGATCATGCTCTCTTTATCCAATCATACTTCTCCACAACTATCCACTTCTTCATTAAATTCGGCATAAAAATACACAAGTTTCCCTGTTTCTTTGGGTCTTCATTTCTGAAGGCTACTATGCCACGTAAAACTTACATTGAATAAATGTATACAGTTTTTCTTGTTAATCGTCTTTTGCTATAGGGGCCTCAGCCATGAAGCTAGCAATGGATGAAGGACAGAAATCTTTCTTTCCCTTGGACTGGAAACAGGTTCAGGCTGCTTCTGGTCAAAATGTGCACGAAGTCTCTACCTTTACATTCAGAGATGCTTCTTGAATGGAGATACTCGGTGTAAGTCCCAGGGGGACAAAGCTTGCACGCCAGCTGCCCTTCTTCATCCTGGTAGGACCCCATCCGGCAGCTCTCACAGACGGAATGCTCCAGAGAAAAATAGGTTCCCAAAGGACAATTGACTGGAGAAAAAACAAACAAGAAACACTGAACTGCTGTAAACTACAGCCATGGAACACATTTGGGCTCTCTTTTCCCTAAGACATGACGTAATGAAGGTACTATTTTTTATGGCTTAAATTTTACTGCCAGAGGTTTACTCACAAGGTAAGCCTTTCAGAAATGTATTTCTAGAAACCGAAAATGGTATATTCCGTTTTTTTTTTTTATTTTTGAGAAAATGCGGATTCTTATTGACCAAGCTTAGGGCTCATGTGATGGGGGCTTTAAAGTGTGGGTTTACAGTTACGATAAACAGATCATCACAGGAAATACACAGTTAACAAAAAAAAAAGCTGCCAGAAGAAAAGGATAAAACACTGGATATTTAGGTTAATTTGAGGCTTTGAGATATTAAAAACGTCTTTTTAGTTGTTCCTCTGAATGCTTCCCCTTATGAAACTGACTGCTTGTCCATTGCAGTGTCATTTCTGGGGACAAAAATAGGCACAAGTGGTGAAGCCTAAAACAGAGGAGTTAAGCAGAGCCTTGTCTCTGCTTGCAGGAATTATTGCCCGCTGAAGGCCAGCCTCAGGCATCCTCAGACCTACAGGCCATGGGGAAATAGGCCGATTTTAGAACTTTCCTTTTTTGGAGATTTGGGCCACTATTTGGTAGGTTTGGAATGACTCAGCAATGCCGAGACCAAAATGCAACAACATTAAACTCACTGAAAAGGCTGCTATCGAAGTTAGTATTCTTATAGGGCGGACACTTGAAATTAGTACATAGGTGATTCTGAGATGTTAAAGTGTGTAATAATTACCTTGGTACATATTAACAATGCAGATTCCAAGACCCCACCCCAAAGTGTTGGACGCATTATGTCTGCGATGGGGCCCGAGACAAGATGCATTTTACAAGCATTTTGGGCGATGCTGACACAGGTGGTCTGAAGACCACACTGAGAAGTGAGAAACACTGGTCAAGGTGATTCCTGATTTGTACTCACCAGGTGGGGAAGAGAGGAGAACGGGCTTAGAACGATGAAAATTTTAATGTGATTTTCATGGGCTGACTTTGTCACACTATGAAAAAACCAATCGAGCTCTTAGAATAGCAATAGGAACTGTGGAAGAAGGTTTTCCAGATAGGACACAAGGGCCCACGTCTACAGAGAGATTAATGCAAGACTCATGCCATTCGGTTCAGCTGAGTGGTCAGAGTTCAGTTACAGGAGATTCCATACGTATAAAGGATAATTTCTACAGGAAGCAGGCTGGAATGGATCCCGATCATGGCAGTATAGAATATTAAAAGCTAAGGGGCTGAGGAGAGGGAGAATGAGGAGTGACTGCTTAATGGGTGTAGGGTCTCCTTTGAAGGTGATGAAAATGTTTTGGAAATAGAGGTGCTGGTAGCACAACACTGTAAATGTACTTAATGCCTTGAATAGTACACTTTAAAATGTTTAATTTTATGTTATATGAATATTACCTCAATTAAAAAAAAAAAGTTAAGACTGGTGTTGGTTGCCTGGATGGAAATCTTTGCTACACCACTACTGTCTTAATGAGTAAGTGTTACTGGGTAAATTCCTAGCCTCTCTGGCTTCAGCTTACTCATGTATAAAATGTGCTTAATAAGAACAGTACCTCACGGAGGTGCTAAATAGGATTAAACACGAGAGGCGCTTAGCTGGCATACAGAAGTGGTCAAAAAGTAATAGTTATTATTGGAGCTGCTGCCAAAGCTATGAGGTCTAAAGATCTTTAACCGAGAATATGGTTTGAGTCCCTCACCTAAAATAGATTTCTTCTCCTGACCAATAGTGGTTCCTTTGACTCGGGACAAAATAGTAATGAGAACAATCACACAACAGCAGCAAAATGTTTCATTTCAATACCCCTTTATGGTTTGTACAGTGGCTCTACCCATCATATTTGACCCAACAGGCACTAAATATCTTTGATCGCAGAGAAGAGGCTTACCACACATTCGCCCTCTCAGCACTGAGCCCGGTCTACAGAAGAGGAAAGCTTTTTCTGTTTCTAATGAATTGGTGTCAGCGACAAGCATTTCAGACGCAAGCTGAAAGGAATACATGGGCTCTTTATTGAGTGTCCTTTTCAGTCGATTTGTGATAGTTTCCAATGTCTTAATGAGTCGTTGCTGATTTTCCAATTCAAGGGTATCGTTTCTTTCATCGGGTAATGGCACACTAGCTGAGATCAAAACCGAACAAAATAAAACACAACACAAACACATGGTGTTTCAGGAAGTCATTTGTAGTTACTTTTTACCAAATAGAAAGGCATGTTAAAAAAATCTTTCAGGAAAAATTAATTCAAAATAAATTCAACCACTACTCACTGAACAACCAAGTAAGTACATGGATAATATTAAGAACAATACAATTTGTCTTAATCCTTCTCTTGGGTGCTGGATCTACATCCCCTTTTGGGGGAGTTCTTCATTACAGCATATTAAATTCCTGTAAGTTCTTACATTTTAAAAACATGCCTTAGTTCGTTATGCCAAGATGGGAACAAAGCAGGGTGTTTGTTGCTGTGAGAACCATAAAATGCATTTGTGATATTAATAGCAAAAAATGACAAGACTGAGTTCATTGTGCTATCCCTAATTCTCAGTGCCAGAGTCATTTCCTAATAACGACAACAAACAGGAGATTTGAGAAATAGATTTCCAGCCAAGAATTTTACCTAATATTACTTTTTCATACAGACAGTTTATCCTTACCTGTGATGTTAAAAATTAACTTAATTTTGTGGTCAGATAATGGGGCACTTCTTTTAATCCGTGAAGATCTGGCTTTGCCAATGCTTGTGGGTGTTTCTTGCACAGCGTCTAAGAAGTCATCATAAGAGTAATCCAGCCTATTAGCTGCACCCCAACCACCTGGTCCTGGACAGTTGGGACAGAGAAATGAATGATCGTACAGTTACATCTTCACCAGTGTTTATGTCCTAATGTTAAACCACAGTCAAATTGCACTCGACCATTTCCTCAATTGCCTGTAATGTACTGCATACAGGGTTCGGTCTACAATCTTATACTGTACTTTTTGGGCACTTCATATTTGATTTAGATTTCCAATGAATTACACTAAAAGAAGCAAGTCTGTACGGAGCTTCCTAGGCATTTATACCATTCTATCTTTGAGTTAATAGTTGATATTTTAGCTTGAGAGGTAAACAGGTGGTGGGTCTAGAATTCTAATCAATTTCTATTCCCTTTCAGGGCTTGCTCCAGTTTTTTTTTTTAACGTTGTCTTTATAAACTTAATAATGCACATTAACAGATTTCCTTTTGTGAAGATCATTCAAGATACTTGCGTCATATTTTAAAGGTGGAGGTAGTTTCCAAAGGCAGCATATAAATTAAATGTTATATAATGCAACTACACTGGAGGCTACGTGGATCTATGGGATTCTCTAGATACCCTTGATTGAGATCATTGTGATTAACTGCATGGCTTCAGACTGTGGCTTCTCTAGGTATGCCACATGGTTGTATAATCTTAGCCAAGTTACTCCCACTTTTCTTAGTTTCTTCATATATAAATTTGAGATTATTATTCTTACCTCATAGGTTTGTCTGGAATAAATGAGACAATATATATAAACCATCTATGAATAGCTCAGTATTTGACTTATTATATTATAAAACCTCAGTAAACAATATTAACACTCTTCTGACCATACTGTTGCTTAGTTATGTGCTTTAAACAATAAATTATATTTATGCAGGCCTGTCTACTTAATTAAATTGTTTTCTTGAGGATTTTGGCTTTATTTATGCTTTTGACTATTAAAATTAACAGGATCAATATTATCTTTTCACTTAAACATTTGCCTCACAAGCATAATGTAGCTGTTATAGAAAAAAATGAGCAAAGAAAAAATATTAAAAATTACCTATAATTTTAACATAGAAATAATCACCATGAACATTTTAGGCAAGTTTTTTTTTCTGTGACTATATAAACGTACACACATACATATATTTATGCACTGGAATAAAAACAAACAACACATTTTTAACAAAACAAGATTATACTACATATATATATTATTTGGTAATCTTTTTCAAATTTTCTCAACAACATATTATGGCTTTTTTTGTGTTAAATGGTTGCATAATATCCTCTTGTATAGCACACCACAAACAACCTACCAGTTTCTATTTTCAGACTTTTAGGTTATTTAAAATTTTTAGAATGTCCTTGTACATGCAGTATTTCATCACATCTAAGATAACATAAATGAGAAGATACATCCCAATTTCAAGGATGAAAATGAAAATGTGCATCTCAGAATTTATGAAATATGGTACATCTTTGCACAATGGTGTAATTTTTATATTGAGAAATATTCTTAGAAGTGGAATTTCTGGGTCTGAGTGCATGAGCATTTCCGATCCTTTAGATACATATTGTCAAATGCCTTCCAATTTCTCTTCCATACACTATGTATGAACATGATTTTTTCCCTTGCACCCTTGCCAGCTTTGGCTGTTATGATGCTTATTTGCATTCGTTAATCTGACAGGTCAAAAATCGCATCTCACTTTAGTTTGTGTTTGTGTTACATGATTATTATGAGGTCAAACAAATTTTTATTTATTGGCCCTTTGTCTTCCACACATTACCCCTTGCTAAGGTGGAGTTAAAAATGTCATCAATCAAAGTCACATCAATCTTATGACTTTCTGCTGGGAAGACATTTGAAGAGGAATGCTTGTCTCCTGGGACCACAGGATCACATGTGCCAACTGCCCATGCCTTAATCTAGAAACTGCCATTTGGATCCTTATTAGATGACAAATGTTGCCAATTTCAAAGCCTTATGATGACAACTGACTCTGTATATATCTTTGCTTCCCCTACTCCAACAATCTGGGCAGGGAATCCTGGATCATGTGTAACAGAAGAGGCTGGGTGATTCTAGATGTGCTACTGACAATTCTACCTCCAATGCCACCTTATTAGTTCCTATCTAAAAACCTTAATTTCCAAATTGTTCACTGAGAAGTTGTATAAAATAGTTAGAATTGAAAATAACCCAAAGTCTATCAATAGGGAACTAATTACGTAAATTTGGTAAACTGATTGATGAACTAATATGTGGCTATTAAAATTATATTGGGCCAGGCGCGGTGGCTCACGCCTGTAATCCTAGCACTCTGGGAGGCCGAGGTGGGCGGATCCTTTGAGCTCAGGAGTTCGAGACCAGCCTGAGCAAGAGCGAGACCCCATCTCTACTAAAAATAGAAAGAAATTATATAGACAGCTAAATATATATATAGAAAAAATTAGCCGGGCATGGTGGCACATGCCTGTAGCCCCAGCTACTCGGGAGGCTGAGGCAGGAGGATTGCTTGAGCCCAGGAGTTTGAGGTTGCTGTGAGCTAGGCTGACGCCGCGGCACTCACTCTAGCCTGGGCAACAGAGTGAGACTCTGTCTCAAAAAAAAAAAAAAAAAAAAAAAAAATTATATTGAAGGATGATATTTAATGAATGAAAATGTCCCAATACAATGTTAACTAAGAACTTGTGTTTACAAAACAATGTGATTTTATATATATATATATATATATATATGCAGTTACATATATGGTTACATATATGCATATATGGTCATAAATATATACATATATTAGCAGTTTTATTTCTGGGGTTGTGTATTATCTTGATTTCATTCTTTATTTTTAAGCATTTTTGCAATAAACATATATGCATAGGTTATATTTTAAAATTTTTAAAAATCTAAAGCAACAGTCAATATCACTCTTGATGCCAAATCCCTGCAAATATTACCAGTATGATTAGTTAGAAACAAAAAGGATGTCTCCTATAAAGTAAATTAATACTTATTGTCTCATAAACTTTTAAGCACTTTACTTGTACTTGTACTTATTCATTTAATGCTTAAAATGGCCATCTGATGTGAGTACTCTTCCTCATTTTATAGGTGAGGAAACTGAGACACAGAGAGGCTTGATAACTTGCTCAAGATCAAACAGCTAGTAGGGGGTAAAGCCAGGATTTTGACCTACATTGTTGGTCCTAGAGACCATGTGCTTAAACATGACACGATTGTGTCATCACTATTATTTTTTAAAACATTACTCTGGAAGTTCTGGACAGTATTGGAAAAATGGAATAAAAATAAAGAAGTATTACTATAATTATGGGAAAGGGTAATAACTTTGCTGAGACTCAAGAGAGACTAGTGAAATCTCCTAGAAATATTAAGGCAGTAAGCTAATTGGCTGGACATACCAGCAAAAAGTCACACACCATACTTAGGAATAATATTAAGAAAAATGTTCAAAGTCTACGTGGAAAAAACATCAAAATTCTACATAAAGATATATTAGACTTGAATAAATTAAATCTCACTATATTTTTGGTGAGGAATCTGAATATTTTACATGTGTAACTATTTTATGTTAATGGCTTAACTGCCATTTAAATTAAAGGTCATATAAAAACCATTATTAGTACTTTATAACTATTACTGTTCTCTTCTAAGATACCATATCAATATTTGAATTTTACCATCATAGTATGACCTAGTTTTCTTAGTTTTTATCATGCTGAATAATTCTGGCTAACAATTTAAAATAATTTATTTGGTACCAACATTTAATGTATCCATAATGATCATTAAGCACATTATCAAATTATATGGCCATCCTAAAATATTTTATGAATAAATTAATAGAAGTTAATTTTTCTAGTTCGCCTTACTTTTATGGAATAATTTTCTTATTTAGCAGATTAGTCTTACAAACTACCAATGCTATAGAATTTAATTACCAATTGCAAAGCCATTTTCATAGTCATAGTTATATTCTAGGCAATATTTTTTGGTCAGGTCCTCCAATCTGCAGTCAATATCATCAGCATCACTACAAAATGATGGGACCTGCAAATAAAAATTGAAGAGGATAAAATCACACCTCTGTGTGCTTTGGACCAGCCCTTTGTTCCCCTGGCCACCACTTCTCCAACAGCAGGAGGGTAGGGTGTGCCCCCCCAGCTCTGCATGTTCCTCAAGTCTCCTGACCCTCCTCCCTTACAGCCTCTAACTGCCTGTAGACCACCAAAATGAGTCCCATGCCTTTTATCTCTGTTTATGTCACGCATCATGAGAAGTCTCCAGGCCTCCTGGGATACTTTTTGTCTCTAAACTTTCACCCCATGTGGCTCTTTGGATCCCTTTCTCTGACCCCATCTCCCAGTCCCCCAAACCTTCCTCTCTGCCCTTTGAAGCACAGGCAGTAATCAGCAAATTTCCTATTGTTTTCTGCCTCCTCTATCTATCTTCCCTTCACCTTTGCTCTAAATGAAAGCTGACTTTCAAGTTTTGGAGAATGTTTTCCAGAAAATATTCTAGAAATATCAGACTTTCCAGAATCCTGGAATTTGGGGTAGGCATGGAGGTAGAGGTCTCCTCCTCACTCCTCCTTGCTGTTTCCACACCACATTCCCTCACACTGCAAAGCCTCACAGTCCTGAAGCTCATGCCAACTACAGCACTCGTTGCCCCTCCTGTGCCAGTCGTCTGCAGCATTTCCCCACTCTGAGTCACTCCCTCATCCCACGAGCATTGGGTAACTGTCCCTGTTATAATTCTTGGTGATTTCTATAGCCATGGTGCCTGGCACATAGCAAGCAGCACAATAAAATGTTTCCTTCTAGAAGTCCACAAGTTATGAATAATTCTAAACATTAGCTACAAGTTTAGATCACAAAGAAGAGGGAAATAGTCAGGATGAGGAATTTCAGTTGCAGATGACCCAGAGAGGCTATGAAAACCTTAAGAGTGTCCTTTAAAAAATGACAAACAATAAAGGACTACTACTGACGTACCATGTTCCCCAGGGTAGTCTCGAATGCTTCAGAAAACTTCTTCAAAAGATCTGTGTCATCACAACGAGTTGCTTTGTACAGCATCTCAAAGGACTTAAACCCATGGTTTGCAAAACGTTTTACTGGAAAATGTTAGACAAAACAACTTCAGTTGGTTAGTGTTTTTAAAACAAAGATTTAACATTCTATGGAATAATTGAAACTTAATATTTTAATTCTAACATGATTTGTCAGATTGTTATAAAAACCAGAGATGACAGTTAACGAAAGTTTCCAGGCATTAATTGACCATAATAAACCATGTACCTGTAGTGTACTCAGTTATCCAGTGATGCTTTTGATATATATTATTCTTTACTTTCCAATCATATAAAAAATGAATATTTAAGGGAATAAGATATAAAAATTGTTTTCATTATATTCCTTGGATTTTTGAAAAATCCTGGTTGGCTTGAAGTTATATTTTATATTTATATACATTCATATCTATATTACATTTTCAACAAACAGACACTGGAAAATTTCTAAATATTTTTGTGCAATTATATTCCTTGAAAGTGTAATTTCCACAGAGACAAATTTCTCCTTGGATCTGAAGCTTGCATGGTTAAACTCAGCAAAATGCCCCAAAGTATTCAGGGACAATGTCTTCTAATAGCATCCTACCATCTAAATCTGGGAAAGAGAGGAGTGATATTGCTTCTATGTGCTACCCTCCTTTGGGAAAAAAAGAGCTCAAGTAAGTGAGCTTCATTTTTTCCCTAAGACATCGACATTTAAACTCCATCTATGGTACTAGATCAAAGATTCATTTCAGAGAATATTTATTTACACTAGACAAAGATATTGGGTTACTTTTTATAACAATATATATTTAATATTATAGAATAGCTCTAAATCTAATCAAATCTAAAGAGAATGTAACTGATCTATTTTATTCCATCATATATGTTAGATCATATTTTAAATATAAGCTCTTCTGCAGACTATGAGACTTTAAATGCACCTTTACAGGTCAAGAACTACATGCTGACAAGCCTTCGGGTATTTCTAATAAATAATGAAAGGGCCAAGAGGGTTCTGCCTTAAAGTGAATCTTGTCCTACAGCAATCAAATCTGTAAGAAGACTCTGGTGGCTAATATTATAAATCCAGGGAAGAGCAATTCCCTTATTCACAAGCATTTCAAATTCATGACACCATTTTCCACTAATTCCTATTGTAAGGCAATTTTCTTTTTTTAGCACTTAAAAACATATATACACACACGCATTCACACACATTAAAGGTTCCAGAATAAAATTACAACTTACTGGCACAGTCTGGCCATTCAGTGGAATATGGTGGTCTCCAGACACCATCTTCATAAGCACAGTAATACTTCTCAGTAGACCCTTCAGTGAAATCATAGCCCTCTAAGCAACTTAATGTGCAGTTGACTCCAGCACTATCTTGAACACATATGAAATCCCCATTTATAGGTGTGAATGGAACTTCACAGGGAGAACCTGTATAAAAAATTGTATTATTCATATACAGTGGTAGGAAAAATATAAATTAAATTCCAGGAGCTTAAGCTGAATTTTGAAAAGGACTCCTTCAGTCTACAGCTATTTCTAGAAAAACTATCACCATAAGTCCTTAGTGTGGGATAGTGTCAACATCTGTTTTTGGTTCCTCGATGTGCATGGGCATACGTTGAAAAGCTGTATCTATATGTAATTAGAGGTTGTGCATATTTTATAAAAAGCTAAAAGTGTTTATAATTTGGAGTTATTATTTTTGCCATTCCTTTAATAAAAATGAAAACTGGATAACATTATGAAACAAATGCATTTTCAGAATCTGTTTTCTCAAGCATTCAAGATAGGATTATGACAATAATACATTGTAACCTTAGAGAAAACATTAATTAAAGACATTGTTAGGCTCACGCCTGTAATCCTAGCACTCTGGGAGGCCGAGGCGGGTGGATCGCTTGAGGTCAGGAGTTCGAGACCAGCCTGAGCAAGAGTGAGACCCCGTCTCTACTAAAACTAGAAAGAAATTATATGGACAACTAAAATATATATATACAAAAAAATTAGCCGGACATGGTGGTGCTTGCCTGTAGTCCCAGCTACTCGGGAGGCTGAGGCAGTAGGATCGCTTAAGCCCAGGAGTTTGAGGTTGCTGTGAGCTAGACTGATGCCACGGCACTCACTCTAGCCCGGGCAACAAAGCGAGACTCTGTCTCAAAAAAAAAAAAAAAAAAAAAGACATTGTTAGAGGCTGGACATGGTGGCTCATGCCTGTAATCCTAGCATTTTGGGAGGTGGAGGCGGGAGGATTGCCGGGAGTTCCAGACCAGCCTGAGCAACATAGTGAGACCCTCATCTATACAAAAAATACAAAAATTAACTGGGCATGGTGGCGTGCGCCTGTAGTTCCAGCTATTTGTGAGGCTGAGGCAGGAGGATTACTTGAGCCCAGGTGTTTGAGGTTGCTGTGAGCTGTGATAAGGCCACTGCACTCTAGCCTGAGCAATAAAGTGAGATCCTGTCTCAAAAAAAAAAAAAAAAAAAAAAAAAAAAAGAGAGAGAGAGAGAGACATTATTAAAGATAGAAATATAGACAATATGAGATATAGACAATATTTCTATCTTTCATGAGGTCAAGAAATGACAATTGAAAACCTACATAAAATCTGTCAGTATTCTAATTTTAAAAATATAATGCTCATAGCCTAATTTCTCCCACAAAATAGCATACTATAGCAATCACATATATCAAATGTCAACTAGATTTTGGGGGGCTTATGAAGAGAATACCTTTTATGACAATGTGGATGTCACATGTCCTATTATTGCCTGAGGGGTCAGTGGCTGTATACCGTACTATAGTCTCCCCATGAGGGAAAAGATCTCCTTGTGTGTGACTTCTGGTGATGTCCAACACAGCCCCTAGAAAGGAAAGAAAGGATCTGATTTAGGGGTTCTCTCTAGTCACTTTATTAATGTCTTATTTGATTTGAAGTTTCATTTTCTCTTTATGCAAATCAGCTTGGCATTTTATTTATGTTGATTTGTGTACTAGCAGAAAATAAAAGATTTAATATTTATACTATAACATAGAAATAGTAGACTAAAAAATCCCATTAAGTCAAGGCATTCTTGCTAAATAGATGACTTTCTTTGAATAGGTTAGTCTACTGGAACACTGGGAGTTTAATAGAAATCTATTTAATTTGCATTTTTATTGTTGTTTTCTAGGTTTTAATGAAACGTTTAAAGTGAACTTCAGATTGTATTTGCTCAGGTTTTTGCTACTTTCCTATGACCTTTTATAATGTATTTGTCAGGTATAAATATATAGAACTGTACTAGAGATACCAATAGAATGCACAGTTTATGCCTCTGGGACAACATAAGCTTGAAGACTGAAGAAATTCATTAGAACACTTTTAGGTACTATACCTAGCACAGGTTTAATAAATGCCCAGTGAATACTGAATGAAGGAAAATCCCAAGAATAGTAAGATCAATAGCATTAAATTATATTTAATTATCCTAGCATTAAAACATATTAATGTATATAATTATTCACCCTACTTAGTTATTTGCCTTTTCTCTTTTATCCTTTTAAAAAGCTTTTTAAAATAAAATATAATTCAGTGTTACCATGATGACAACAAAATCCTCGTCATCTTACCTGAATTGTCCGAGAACTGAGGCTCATCCCAGCTGGCAGCGTGCTCCTTCTCTGACACCTGGATGGGAGGTGGAGATCTACACCAGTCTATGACAGGTGGTTCTACATCTAAAGAACGTGAAATGAGACAAAGAAGTCACAACTGATATTAAAAATGAAGACAGGGTTTGCGAGAGAGAGGGGAAGTCTGCTTGTGCTAGGCAGAGAACCTTGACCTTGCAGGACACAAGGCCGGCCCCGTGGCTCCACTGATGATGCCTTATCTTTGATCCCAGCATCAAAAGAAAGAGCTGCTTTTTCCTATACTGTCCTCTCTCTGTTGAAGAAGAAATACCAGGTTCCTAAAATCACCTGGAGCACAGGTGTGTACAAGGCAATTCTGGATGAGGTGGGCATTTGATTTGCGGGCTCCGCCCACAGTCATTGAGCTGTCCCACCTGGAAGTGAAGAGAGCCATTCCAAATAAGCTGAAGGAGTGAAATGCCCACATTAGTGACCTCCATAATCCTCCTCTTATCCGAAGGGTCAAGACAGGGCTAATAGATGGCTAAATGGAAGGACCACAGGGCAGAGATATGAGTCACGCTGCAGAATAAGCAAGATGTCAGTGTAAATGTGATACTGCTGGAAGGCCAGGAGGTTGTGTCCAGAGGCAGGACACTGGAGTTAAAGATTTTTAAGGTTGATAAATTCTAGGTGAAGACAAAGACCAAGGTGTAAAGCTGGATGTGAAGAAATGGAGAGAAGATGAAAGCCACAGGAGAAGCTAAAAAACTGTGAGTCTGTTGCTGGGCACTGGAATTCAGGTTGAAGGGTGCATTTGAGGTGGGGTGAGTGAGTCAGGTTTCAAAGTCCTGATTGAATGTGGTAGAATTTTTAGGATGTCAGTAAAGGACAACAAAGAGGGCATATAGGAAGTAATTTTAATATAATTATAGATTTCATATGTTTGCAATGTTCTATCACATGCCTTTGAGGTTTGAGGGAGACAGGACAAATATTATTTTTCTAATTTTATAGGTGAGGAATCTTTGACTAGGCAAACTTAAGAAACTTGTCGGAAGTTATCAAGAAACTAAATTGTAGTTACAAGCATCAAGACTTGGGCATTTCTACCCATGATATGAAAACATACTCTGAAATTAAATGAGCTATACCTGTGAGAATATACAGATTTCTATTCTAAGCTACGTCTTATGGATACATGTTCCATTTTTATATTTTCCTCATGCTTGTCATTTCATTAGTTCAGTATCTTAGATTTCTTCCTTTTCTAGGCTACAAACTCTGAAGATCAGTTATGGAGTCTCTCTTGTTCGTGGTTAGGTCTCCACCAGACAGCACAACACAGCTGCTCAAAACAAGTTACTGAATAAAGAAAAGAATGAAGAATGCTCATAGTGGGTCAGTGTACTTTGAGGATGCTGAATCAAGTCAATTCATGCCTCAAGTTACAAATCTGGCAGTATTTACTATTTTCCCCAAAGAAATGACAAATGGATATTCCAAGATTTTCTTAAGCTTATCTGATTTGAGCCAAACATTTTAAAGTTGTATCACAGGTATAGGAGGGCAGTAAGACTCGGTCAATTACTGTCAAAAGGAGGCACCAACAGATGTGTTGTCTCCAAAGGAGAGGGAGAGCCCGCTTCAAGGCAAGCGGGGCAGCACTCTGTGCCCTGCCAAGGACAGGCGTTCCTGCTTGCCTCTCATTTATCAGGAAGGCACCAACAGCTTGAAGAAAATAAGAAAAATGGAGGCTTTGGAATATTTTCTTTCTGTCTCTTGCTTTCCCTCTCTCACCTGCTACTTCCCCTCTCCTTTTCTTACTCCTTCTTCCTTCCCTTTCCTTCCCTTGCTTTTATAATTGAACATTCAGCTAAAATCTAGCTAGACACTTGAGTACACATTTCACTTTTCACGATGCTAACTTTTCATTATGAAAAATTAAAACTTGGCAAACTCTTGAATCACATTTCCAAGTTTAAAATCACAGCATCAGATAAAAAAAAAATTCAACATATTTTTCAGGTGGCTGGGAAAGCTCATGTTTAAAACAACATCGAAAAAGCAATTAAAAGCATTTCACAATTAAGCACTGTGAAATGAGTTAGACTGATTTTTACTTGAGTCTTATCTACTTCTACCAAAACCTGTAATTTATAGGAGAAGGAATCAGTCTGACGTCCCTTAGTTATTTCAAGAAGTTATGCAAAATTTGGAAAACAAAATGAATTTGATGTATTGAATTTTAAAATAAACATATTAAAAATAGATCTGTGACAAATATAGCAAAATGTCTATATAGTGCTATCATAGAGCTTAATGTGTGTCAGGAACTAGTTCAAGTGGTTTATATATTATAACTAATTATAATAAAAACTACATGATAACCCTATGAGGTAATATATTTATTAATCCTATTTTTGGGTAAAGAAACTGAGGCACAGAGAGGCAATGGGTGACATTGCCTTTAAGTGATGGAGCTAGGTATGAACTCAAGCAGATTGAGTTCAGAGTCCATGCTCTTGACCACTAGAGATTGCTACAGTCCTCCCTCTCCATGTATTATGTCTTGGTACATAAGACCGATTGAGAGATGATACAGTAAACCGGGCTCTCCCCCAAAACAGGAGTGAGCTACAGTAGCACTTATGAGGATAGAGAGACCAGGACAAATTTCAGAGATATCAAGTAGGTGAAACCAGTAGAACAGGCTACTGTATTGGATATCAGTGATTGATGGAGTGGGCGGAGTCAAGGATGACTTCTTCAGTTTTGCTTGGTAGCTGAGCGGTTGGTTGTGTCCTTTTCTGAGTTAAGAAGTATATTAGGTTTGAAATGCAAGTGAAATATCCATATAGGAAAGTCCAGGAGGCAGTTTTACATGGCAGTTTGGATTTCAGAAAAGATATTTGAACTAGAGATGGAAATCTGCGAGTTTTCAGTTAACAAAATCAGCCAGGAAAACAACAGAGAGAGAAAGAGAAGGTTGATCCTGGGTGTGATCAACCTTTGAGAGCTGGTCTGAGGAAGAGAAACCTACCTACACGATGAGAGTGATGTGCACTGTCTAGGGAATGGACACAACTAAAGCTCAGACTTGGGGGGATGGGGAGGCATGGGCAATGTATATAGCCTGATCTTTTGTACCCCCTTAATGAGCTGAATAACAAACAAACAAAAAAAAAAGAAGGACAGGTAAGAAAAATGGGGAAAAAATTGAAAAGACTAGTGTCAAAGGAGCTAGGAAAGGAGAAAGTTTTGATAAGGAGCGTGTGGTTAATAACGTAAAATCTGAGGAAAGATTATGTAAAATGAGGACTGAGAAGTGTGTAGCGTAACAACAGGGACCAATGATGACCTTGATGATAGCAGTTTATATGAGTGAAGGGGACAGAAGATAGATGAGTGACTTTGAGAATAAATAGCAGTTAAAAAGAAAGAGATGGCAACCACTGGGAACTTTGTAAAAGGCTCACATTGGACAAAATCGGAGAGATGCTGTGATAGTTAAAGGACATATAGGTTTCAAAGAGCGGGTGGCTTGAGCAAGTTTTAATGCCAGTAGGAAGAATCAGTGGAAAGGGGGTTGTTGAAGATAGAGCAGAAGCAAAGTCCCTGGGGTACTGGACATTTTCACAAAACTACTTAAATGACTTGAAGATGACTTACCAATCACCTTGATGTGGAAAATACAGCTGGCTTGGTTGCCGGATAGGTCAATTGCTGTGTACGTGATAGCAACATCTCCAATGGGGAAAAGGTAAGGTGGGGTAAAAGCTGGGTGAACCTGGATTGACACCTTTTGGAGGTAAATAAATATTTTGAAAGTTAATATCCAAAGTACGTTGATGCCTTACTTTCTGAAACTGTTTCATCTAAAAAAAGTACATTGATTCTTTTTTGACTTATATATTAGTAAAGTAATGCTAACAATGATATAATATTTCATATAGAGGAAACAAAAAATATTAGGCACAGCCTTCTGGTGTATTTGTTCCAGATTATTCCATTTACATACTTTATAGAGTTGGCATACATATAAAGTGTTCCTTGTTTTTTAAACGTAATATTTTAAAACATTTTTATGCCCTTTTATAGTCTTTAGAACTTAAGATGACTCTTAAATATTTCCATAAAATTCTGTAGAACAAATATATGATAGTTTCTTTAAGAAAAATGTGTTGAAGGACATTAGTTTGGTCCCAGATTTTACCGTTGTAAACAGCTGTGGGATGGACAGTTTTGCAATAGCAGGTTGCATCCTTCTCATTTTACATTTCTCCAGCCCTTCTCACAGCATCTCTCTCTAAACAGACTCAGGAAAAGTAGTCCTCTTTTAAAGACTCAAGTGATTAAATTGGGTTTAGCTGGATAATCCAGGATAATCCTTCCATCTCTAAATCCTTAGTTTAATCACATCTGTGAGGTCCTTTTTGCCATGTAAGGAAACATATCCACAGGTTCCAGGGAATAGGAAAAGGATATCTTTAGAGTAGCCATTATTCTGCTTATCACACCAGCCCTGACTCCATAGAAGTCAGAAACAAAGTTGGGAAGGTATAGAATGAATAAAAGAGCATCAGGCCAGCTCTCAGCTGCAGGGGGAAAGAGCTTTGAAGTTGATACATGATACAAGTTTTATTTATATAGCAATATTTTTAATCCCTGAGAGTGGGTTTTAATTATGGAAACAAAACTATTGGCATACCCTAGAGTAACCAAAGCATGTGACTATAGAAAAATAGTGATTTTCTATTGGTGCCTTTCCCAATTTGGACTGTTCAAGATGAGTTACACAATTATAGTTTTCATCACATTGTATATATAATCTAGCATCCTAATTTTCCACCAAGAAATTTCCCTTTTTGAAAATTGTCTTAGGTAGGGAATAATCAGAGATAAAGACAAAGACTTAGTGCAAGGATGTTCGTGGCAGCGTCATGAGTTCTTTCCTTCCTTTTTTTTTTTTTTTCTTACCCCGCTTTGGCTTCATGATCTATTATTACAATAAAATTTTTCTTTTTCTTCTTTTGGCCAATAGTCTAAACTGCCTTGCTTCTCTGTCTTTTTTTTTCTTCCCTCCAATGCTCTATATTTTCGAGATGCTCAATTATCTACTTTTTTCATGCCTGTACCAGAGAATCACCACATTTGAAGAAATTCACACAATAGTGCAGATTAATCTCTCTATAAGTTTATGATCACCAAACTCAAATGGGCCCCTAACACTAGCCAATAATCCTACTGTATTTCTCTGGTCTGCTCTCTCTCCTCCTCAGAATGAGTTTTTCAAAACTTCTCCATTCTCCTCAAACTTCAAAACTCTCTCATTCCTCCAATTATGCTTTGGGTCTGACCACTTTCTGATGAGAAGCCATACACAATGGATTGTCTCCTCTTTCCCTCATGTATTCAACTTCTCCATCTCAACTGGCTATTTTCATTTCTATTTTTATTCTTTTGAGCACATTCAAGTTCTTCCCCCATGTGGTAGGCGGAATAATGGTCCCCCAAAGATGTCTGTGTCCTAATCCCCGGAACCTGTGAATATGTTACCTTATGTGGCAAAATAGACCTAGTAGATATGACTACATTAAGAATCTAAAAATGGGAGGTTACCCTGAATTATCCAGGTGGGCTCAGTGTAATCATAGGGGTGCTTATACAAGGGAGGAAGGAAGGTCAGAGTGAAAAGAAAAGGATGTGGTGAGGAAAGCACAGGCCAGAGCAATGCAGCCATGGCCCAAGGAACATGGCGGCCTCTAGACGCCGGAAAAGGAATAAACAGAGTCTCCCTCAGAGCCTCCAGAACGAACAAACACATGACCTCAGGGTCTCTGCCCAGCTGCCCAGGAATGACACCAATGCACATGGTCTACACCCTCTCCCCTCTCTTTGGCCTAAAGTTAAGGATATTTTCTAAGTCTAGCATCTCCTACTCCACAGAATCAGGTGAATTCTAAGTTGATTCTCAGCATCCTTCAATCTGTTTCCCCATTTTTACATTCCCTTAATAATGTCCATCAGGATTGATGAGGCTGGTGGACTTAGATAGCAGCTCATTTCTCTCAGAAATCTTCCTGATTATAGTGGCTTTGATTTACAAATGGTTTTAATCATTTAATCCATCTACTGGAACATTTGTTTTGTTTATTTCTTCCCCACAATCTTAGAGAAAAAGAAAGCCATCAAATGAAAACGCCCTTCAACCTCTTATCATCACCCAATTTAGAAGCTAAACTGTATCAGTACCCTTCTTTCCTCTGTTTTCCCCACAATGATACATGAAATACATTGCTCTCAAGTCTAACTTGGGCCCTTCCCCTGCCCTCCCGGCTCCCTCCCTTCACCCTTCTTAAGGACCTAATGTCATTAGTTCTCCTCTCTCCTCTATTTTGACCTTCTTATTAAAGACATCTGTCATTAATTAAGCATGTTTAAATTTCATTTATATTAGAAGCCAAAACCAAAACCTATCTCGAACCCCTCACACTAAAGGAATTACCTTCTCTTTCTTCTTCATAGCCTAATTTCTTAAAGAGAATTTTATATTCCTTAACCAACCGCAATCTGTTTTCTACATGCTCCATTCTATTAAAACAGATCTCATATAGGTTTTTGTATTATAAATCTAATTTGCATCTCTCAGTATGTGACATATTTAACCAACCCCTTTGTCGTGAACTGTTCTCTTCCTTAGCTTCATGATGGCAACTTCTTGTGGTTTCCTTCCATTATGCACTAAACACACTTAATCTCATCTGGCCATTTCTTACGTGTTGATCCTTCTCAGGGTTTAATCTGTCACTCTCCTTAATCTGCACATCCACCTCAGGCAATCTCATCCACCAGTGCCATCACGTATAGTTTGTAGGATGACAATCCACAGATCTGTGCCTAGAGCACCCATCCTACTAGGAAGCATCCTTTATGTGGCTCTGTCTGAGTGGGATGGGGGATTTTCTTTCACTTAACATCTGTGTTTGTGAATACGAGACAGAGAATAGGTGTCCCATAGATTCTCAGGCAGTGGTTTGGTCTTCTGTGATCTTGAGCAATACATGGGAGTCTGTAAACTACAGTATGCACTTGCCTCCTTAGAACGTCCTGCCTCCCTGTATCCACTCCTACTATATGTGCAGAGATTTTCTAAAAGGACTACACATTCTGGGATGCAATGTATTATAGCAAATTCTCCATATTCATCCAGGTATATTGTGTTGTAGACATTGAAATATGTGAGTAAGGTAACAAAAAGCAAATTACTGGGTTGGGGAATTGTGAGACAGTCAATGGATATAATGTGGGCTGCATGAGTTGTGCAAAAGGACTGAATGCAAAGAGGAGGTCCTCGTTGAGAGAGACAGAGACAACCCTGGACAGCTCAGTACTTGGTTATTTTATACCAGGGAATGGCAGCCTGCTGTATAAGTTCATTCAGCCTTTGAGGCCCTAAGGGCAGGCAGTGGAAATGAAGAAATGTTTGCTGCTTCCTACTTGATGATGGTTAGGTGTCTTTTTTCAGAAAATGTACACACAGGTGCTACATTTAGTGTGACTTCTCATCAGATCTTGAAATATGTCCCTGGACTTTTCTTAGTGTTCGATGATGATGATGATGATGATGATGCATGTCTTCATGGCCCTTTTAGTGGAAAGCGGAAATATCACACATGACAGACTGCTCACCACACACATTACCTGCAATATATCAAGCCCTAGAAGTCACATTTGCACTTTTAAAAACAAATTTGAAAGCTAATTTGATTGTAAGTTATGTTTTCCATAGTGCCCTCCCCTCTCCCCACCTTCAATACATCCTGGCTGGCACAACTTATACATAATTTACACGCAGGTGTGAAAGGACATACTACTTAAGGGCACTTGCATGTATGTTAATACTAACAATGTAGAAGTAAGTGAAAGTGACATTCCTAAATGAACTCTTTTCCTAGCATCTGATGAACGATTATCTCAAGCTACTATACATTCAAAAGTAAAACATTGTGTTCTGAATTATGCTGGATTTAGAAAAGCTTGAATAAGAAAAGCCAATGCTATTCCCTTCAGATTGGCCAATATACAATCATTTGGGGCTCATATTTTAAAAGATTTGTTCATAAATAGGAATTAGGATTGGCCGGGCACGGTGGCTCACTCCTGTAATCCTAGCATTCTGGGAGGCCAAGCTGGGAGGATCGCTTGAGCTCAGGAGTTCGAGACCAGCCTGAGCAAGAGTGAGACCCCATCTCCACTAAAAATAGAAAAATTAGCTAGGTGCCATGGCAGGAGGATTGCTTGAGCCCAGGAGTTTGAGGTTGCAGTGAGCTACGATGACACCACTGTACTCTACCCAGGGTGACAGAGTAAGAGTCTGTCTCCCCCCCCCAAAAAAGAAAGAAATTAAATCCCCCGCCTCCCTAAAAAAGGAATTAGGATTAATTCCACATCTTTTCTTTTCTTAAAGATCTTCAGACTCTAGTAAGGAGTAAAGAATTCTTAGTCAAGTAATCTCAATAAATACAACAAATCCATGAAATGAAAAGTTTCTGTTTTTTGAGATTTTTGTCTGAGATTTCTAATTAAAAACTCAAGGATGATCATTCTTGTATCAGATGAGGCATTAACGTTTATGAGTAAAGTTTCTATATAGATAGAATTATCACTAGCACATTAGTAACTCTTCAATATTGCACATATTTGCATATATTTAGAATCTACTTGAAAAAGGATGCAAATGTTTGCACAAACCTTACCTTTTCACCAGAGTTGTCTTTAGCAGTTGGGATTTGCCAGGTAATATTAGCAGAATCTTGCTGTTCCTGAGTCTTAGCCTCTATGTCCTTAGGGCAGGTGATTTGAGGAGCCTCCACATCTGACTCAGAAAACACACAAATCAATTAATATATTGATATGTAATTAATTCTAAGTCATTTGAGAGAGGTAAAAATCTGCTTATATTAGTACTTTGTGACTCATTTTGTACACTGATTGATTTGGAGTATTAAACTGCCTTCCTGATAATTCATCCGAGCATGGCTTACAAGGTCCTTTCTGAATTGGCACCTGCTGACCTCTTAGCCTCATTCCTTACAGTTCTCCTCCTGGGATTCACTCTTCACACTGAATTACTGTGAGGCCCATGAAAGCTCCATGGTCTCTCTTTTACCTGGGTCTTTGCTCATGCTTTTTTATTTGCCTGAATTAATGCCCTCTTTCCCTTTTACCTGGATAACTACTACCTGTCCTTTAATTCTCAGCTTAGACACAAGCTCCTCAGGAAGTTGTCTCTGACTCTCCTGATCCATTTGAGGTGCTCACTCCACAAGTTCCCACAGCCCTCTGGACTTCCCAATAATGACACTCAACACGCCATTTTAAATGGAATTTTCTCCCCCAATAAAATTTAAGTTCTTCAAAGGTCAGGATATGTCTTGTCCCATTGCCTTATATAATGCCTAGCATATAACAGGAACTTGATAAACACTTTCTAAATGAAATTAAGAAATTAAAAAATATTGATTGAAGCAGGAAGGAACTACACTTGAAAAACAAGGTGGTCAAGTAGAATTATAATAATTAGAGGTACTAAAACATACTGTCAGAACAAACAATAAATTAAAGCCAATGATATTTTTTGTAGTGTGAAACTTTTCACTATGCTGAATTAGATGTGGTAACATTACACAGAGCTACATCAGTCATGGTAGAGCTAAGTTCTTATTATATGATATAATACTATACATCCTTTATTTCATGTTAAATTAGATCTTCTATAACTTGAAGCTGAATATACCTGAAATGATTTCATTGTGTCACATATCTTCTTGTTAAAATTTTATTCAATTTATATTTTATTTTTCTATGAGTGGCATATACTTGGACAATTTTCCCCCATAGGGATGCTTAGTAGCATATCGACTCTGAAAAATTTTTTAAAGTATTTGATTTTTTTCATTCATACTTAAATAACAGCTAGACTAGATTTGAAATTAAAGTTTATATTTATTTTCTCTCCATATCCTGTAGACATTGCTACATTTCCTTATGCATTTAGAGTTGTAAATGAGATGTGTAATGTGAATCTGATTCTTGTTTCTTTTGTGTAATTCTCTTTCTTCAGAAACTTCTTTTTCTCATTAACTCTACATATCAGAAATTTTACTAGGAGTAATGAAAGTATGCCAGCCTAATGCTCAAGGGCTATTTTTGGTTTAAAGGTTTACACCTTTCTGTAGCTCTGGGAAACTTTCTTCTTCTAGTAGGAAAATTCTTCTCCTTCACCCCTTTTCCTCTCTCCTTCTGGAACTCCTTATTAAATGCACATAGGGAATTTTCAATCTATCATTGGTATCTCTCAACTTCCATCTTTTTGGCTTGATCAATTGGGTTATTCAAGTGCTTTGATTATTAGTCCTCCATTCCGAGGAAACTCTCAGTTTGGTCCTTCAAATTACTAATATTGTTTTCAACAAACTCCCTTCCATTTTTGCCCTTCTCCTTCTCTTGGAGATATTTATGACAGTTTTACTTCTAAGAACTCTTTCTTGTTTTCAATACCTCCTTTTTCATAGCAATCTGCTCTTGCTTCTAGGAAAATGGCAATATTCTTTTGTGGATGGAATGGGATGCAGGTTTCAAAGTGCTAATGGCTTTAAAAAAAAATCAATTTAGTCTCACCTGCTTCATATGGACCAGAAATTCCTCAAAGATTTTCATTTCCTGATGGAAAACTTACCTTATTTCCAGCTCTAATACTATCCTTATTTGTCTATTTCTTCTGTCATTGCCTGGCATTTTGTAATTTTGTAAATCCACCACTTTGAACCAGAGATCCTCATAGTGTGTATTATAGTAACACATACCATTTTGTTATAGGTTTGCAGCAAAAGTTGCAAAGACAGACTGTCCTACAACACATCCATATGTCATTATTTTTAACCTAACCAGTGTAAAGACCTACCTTTGCACACTGCTGCCTGAACTTTGGCGCTCCATTTTCCAGAAATGGTACATCTCACTTCTTCTCTGACTCCAGATAAAATGAATCCTTGGCGGCAACTTAGCTGACAAATTGTCCCAGGCTTGGCTGGCTGCTTGCCACAGCTATGTGGAGATATGATGACACCTTTGGGCTTCTGAAAGGTGGAGCAGTGGCGCTCTATGGTAAGGAAATGAGAAAATGTTATTCACGTTCCCACAAATTGGAAATGTCATGGATTCTTTTTACCCAAGAAAAATATAATTGTGCTGCCTTAGGATTGACATAAGTTGTTAAATGATAATTATATATGAAATTGAACATAGGATGTATTGTAAATAATGCTAAACTATATCTCTTTAGTTGCCTCTTATTATTTTGTCAGTATATATAAAACCTTGAAAAACTTCTGATATTTTAATCAACACTGACTACAATCTTCATAATTTGCTTGGAACACCTTCATTTGGTTTTCTGAATATTGTTTGATGGCTTTGAAGTATAAAGTAGTGAATTGAATTCCATCTTTGATGGGTTAAGTGATATATTCAGCAATCAATCTCTATTTTATGAGCTTTTGGTGCTATCTTTGAGTAAGCAAATAGTGATACCCTTCTTAAAATCACTGTGTTATAATTAGGGCCTTGACCCTTAATGTTATATTCAGCACAGACAAAGAATAGCAGATGAATTATGAAGAATGCAGACAAAATGGAAAATCAAGGCTAGGCCTCAATGCAGGGAGATAGAGAGCGTGTGTGTGTATGTGTGTGAGTGCGTGTGTGTATGTACCAGCAAATGCCCATATGCGTATTTGTTTATTGTAATAGTGATTCTACTGGCAGCATTGCTCACATCAATAGCTGACATTTATTCAGTACCTACTATGTGCCAGGCATTATTGTAAGCACTTTTTACAAGTATTGACACATACAATTCTATGCAGTAAGGACTATTGCTATTATTTCCATTTACAAACAAGAGAACTGAGAAGAGTAGTAACTTTCCTGAGGTCACCACAGAGGTAAGTGGCAGAACTCGTGTGCTCCTAGACACTCTACCATTATACCTCCTCCGTGAAGTGATTTCTTTCAAAACTCTGTGCCAGCAAAAGTCATTTTCCCTGAGAAATTGGTTTGTCTCTTTATTTTTGCACAGTGTGAGCCATGTGCCTGCCCAGACTTCCTGCTCTGCTTCGATCAACAAAAACATCAGAGCCAAATTTGTGGTTCAAATATAATGACTATGTGAGACTCAATATTCTTAATTTAGGGTTGGATCTTTATAAAGTAAGAAAATTATCTGTTGGGCTGTCAAAATTGTTGAAGACATTATTCTTTTTTTTTATTGCTTGTTTAAGGTACTTTGGGCGAATATGTCTTTAACTTTTATATAGTATAATCTACTGATTTTTTTTCTTCTTAAAGTATTTCCATTGCTTTTATTCTTAGTAAATTCTGGGATTAGTTAGCATTCACTTACATACATTAACTATATTCTCTTCTGGTTTTAATGATCTTATTTTTTACTTTATATTTTAAAATCTATGAAGAATTTATTTCAAGGTGTGATGTGAATAATAAGTGACATATAAAAATTTTATTTTGTTTTGTTTTTCTCAAGGAGCCAATTTTCCTATATGTTCAGTTAAATAGTCATTTTTTCCTCAACTGGCCTGTGATGCTTCCTTAATAATACATGAAACTTATTAGTTACAAATACCAAAAAGGGGACAAAAAAGAAAATCCTTTTTAGGCTACTGAATGAGTTGCATTTTACTTGTATATATTTGAAAAGAATTTAACATTTTGATAACATTCTACATAAATATTAAAGTGTTCTTTTTGTCCCTCAGTAACATTTTCTGGTTTGTTTGATACATGTCTCACACATTTCTGTTTAAGATTCTGGCATATTTTATATTTTCTATAGATTTTTTGAATGTGATATTTTGCCATATGTTCTATTTATCATTATATATAGAAAAGTTGTTTATTTGGCATTCTTATGACTTCAATGAACTATCATATTTTTAGTGATTCATTCTATTGTTTAGGTAGACTTGTAGTCTACAAATGATGATGATTTTGAATCCCAATATCTCTAATCTCATGATTTATTATAATACTAAACAAATGGATGATCCTAAGCATCTTTTTCTTTCTCCAGATTTAATAAGATTGTCTATACTGTTTTTCCAAAATAGAGAATTGCAGGTTTAAGATGGATATTTTTTATTATATCAGAGATACCAATATAATACAAGTAATTTCATAAATAAGGTAAAGGTAAATCATGTTTAACAAAGCAAGGGAATTATGTAGCATTTGCTTTTAAAAAAAAAATCCACCCACTTGGCCCCAATTTTTTACAAAAAGCATTGCTATTTGACTCTGTAAACTTCAGTGAGTTGGAAAACTGAATTTGGTGTGGAAGTTCTTTTACTAGTGGAAAGGAATAAAACAACATATTTGTCTTTGTATCTATAACACCTGCATCTGTATGTGTAGATGTGTATTTACATCCATTACGAGCCAGTGTTTAGTTCTAGGTCTTCACAGAAAACTGGAGAAATCGGAACAGGAGAAATGAATCACTCAAGGCCTCACACCTTCCAGGAACTTACCCACACACCGCGGTTCTGGACCATCCCACTGGGCATTTACTTGACAGGTAAGCTTAGCACTTCCTTCTAGTCTATACCCTTCATCACAGGTAACCAAGCACGTTGTTCTGTAGGACATTTCCCTTGTAGAACAGCTGATGTGGCCGTGTTTGGGCTGGCGGAGATGGGAGCATGTTTTCACTATATAACATGAAAACATATATCACATTTTACTAAATAAGGACAAAAATAATAAGTTCAGTAATGCCTGCACATTGCAAACAAGAAAATTTTCTTAAAATGGCAAACAATAAATAATGCACCACCATTTTTGAGCTGTTATGGGACAATTGAAAAGTCTACGTTTTATCAGATGTATTGGCCAAACAATATCATTGCCTGTAGCCCTCTGCCCATAGGTGGGAAACTCAAATCGTCTAGGAGGCCCAGCCCTAAATGGAAGATGATGGTTGTAGATCGGAGGTGGTTGACAAAGGAAGGTACCTGCAGATTTTCCAGGTTGTGTTCCAACAAAAGGAAAGGGTCTTTTCCAGGACAGTTTTCAGTTTCATGCTCAGCTTCATTTTCAGATTTCTTGGGCATATCCTGGGCCTTTTAATGGTGCCAGCCTCTGCAAAGCTGCCCAACTTCTGCATTCTTCAGTTCCAGTGTTCTGCTTGCTGACCACAACTCTGGTTTTTCTAGCCTTTTCACCTCACAAATCTTCCTGCAGATCCTAATTCATGGCGCTAATGCTGACTTATGCATTACCATTGGTTTGATTGTTTTTGCTGCTGTGGCATAGGCTGCTAGTTGCCCACCCAATAGCCATACTTTGTTCCCAGTTTTATCCAGCATAGCAATATGCCCACCTAGAAGATTACAACTCCCCACTTCCATCGCAATGAGAGCCAATGAGATACAGCTGGGATTGTGTGGGGCTTCTGGGTGAGGTTTTTAAAGGGAGTTGTCTCAATTGAGAAAGTATGTCTTTGCCTTCCCCTCTGTTTTCTTCTTTCTCCCACAATACAGACATGAAGGACAGTAGCCCAGCACACTACAGGAGAAGTATATGATGCTATAAGAAAGTATAACACACAAAGATGGTAGAGCAAAAAAGCAAAGGAAGCCTGGATCTCTGATAACAATGGAGCAGTCACATCTACCTTGCATTAGCTACTTCTGTCCTTTTAGTTGAGAGAAAAATGAACCCTTAATTGGCTTAAGACATTGTTATTTGGGTCTTGATACCAGCAGCTGTACACAATTCCTAATTTCTTCTGCCAAGCATCCATTCATTTTTCCTTTGTTAATTTTCTAGGGAAAGATCTTTCCCCTCTCTCAGCTCATGGGATTTGTGTGTGCTTCACCCATGCCCATGGGTAGAGCAAGTGACCTAGGGTCACATTTCCCTGGTCTGAGAAGTGAGCAGATACAACTGATGACAGGATTCCTTTCTCCACCTTCCTCGAATCTGCTATGAGAGAGCTGCCAGAAGGGTATTCACTAAGTCGTGGATGCTGAAAATGCCCCTGTGCCTCAGTCAGCCTCAACACCACTATCAGCGGAAGTACCATGGGGTATCCAGAGAAACCTGCATTTCCTCAGTTCTGCCACCTCTGACTCTGTCACCTCAACACTATACTGGAGAAGCTACAGGAGGGTACTCGACTGCCCCCGCAACGTCTGTGCTCTGTGTTCTCCTGGTAAGATTCACCCACTGCCCAGCCCAACCCAAACCCACAACGTATCTTAAAGTCCATTTCCATTAATCCCCTCATGCTCCATACTCCTGGTGATGGCAATCTCTTAGGAAGCCTAAGCCTCTACAGTCATTCCTCATTTACCAGGGTTCTCCTCATGCAGCTGGGATCCAACCTAACCTTGCACCTACCCCCTCAGTAATGATCAGTCTTCAGTAAATCCTCTCATATCCTAAGCCTCTCCTTTGAATCTTCCCTGCATCTCTTTTCCTAATCGAAATCTTATTGCCTCCTATAGACAGAGCCTGGAGGTGAGGAAAGTGTCTTTGTGGCTCCTTATGCCTTTCCAGATCATTGTCTTCCTTCTTCCAAAAACTTCCAATTCCATTGAAGTATTAAATTATATATCCAACATCCTTTGTTCAGATTTCTCTCTCTCTCTCTTTCTGCCTCTCTCTCTCACACACACCCTTTAGTGATTTCATTATCTATGTAAATGATCATTCCAGTAACCTGGAGTCATATTCTTGACCTCTTCTTCTCTCAGGACCACATCTTTCACCCTACCTCAGCCTCCACCATTGTCATGTCCTCTAGACCTCGCCACCACCAGTCTGAGTGTCTTACTCTCTGACAATCACCTCCTGTCTTCCCAGATCACTGCTTCAAATGCTTCAACCCCATCAGTTTCTATACCCTACTGGAGCCTCTGATCCATTGTGTGCTCCTCTTGAGAGAAAATCATTTCTAAAGAATTTGTACTCTCTTTCTACACTTTTTTCCCTCTAGTTCCAGATTAGACCCTCTCTGAACAGAGTTTCCAATTAGGGGAAGGAGAAAGGGGAGCAAAGGAGAAAGAAAAAGGGGAGAATGAGGGGAGGAGAGAAGTAAGGGAAGAGAAAGGGAGGTGGATGGGAGGAAGAAGCAGGAGATGGGGGAAGAAGAGTGCAAAGAGAGGAGAAGAAGTCAAAGAGTAGGGGAGGAGGGGAGAGTATAGGGAGGAGGGAGAGTGAAAAAGGGAAAGGGAAGAGGGAAATGGGAGACTGTCCAGACCCATGGAAAATGTGCTCTCTCTGTCAGATGGCATGTCAATTCCAGGCATGCCTGGAGATTGGAGAGGAAAAGAGAGTGGATGCCTGTTGAATACACCAAAAATGGGCACATATGTAAAAATATTCATTTTGATAGCTTATAGATATAATCCTACAAGTATCAGGCATTTTATAAAACTAACAAATGAACAAAAAATGCTACAAAAGAAAAAATCTCAGTTTGCTCTCCGATAGCACTTCTGAAATGCTAAAGGCCAAAAGACAACACAGCAACCTCTAAAGACATGTGAACAAAATATTTGAGACTCAAGAACTTTGTTGTCATTCTGGGTGAGATGCAGTTTTCACTCTTCTACTTTTCTGCATTTGCCTTTTTTCATACCAGGCATATATTTATTTATTATGAATACTTAAAATTAACATGAAAGGAAGCTGGAGCAAAATATTCAAGTACATATTCAACTGAAGTCACTGACAGAATCTATTCTGCAGGAACCCATCCAAAATTATATTAGTCAGCAGAACACAAATATTGAGTGCATTAAATATAAGTTTAGGATTGATTACTCCTTAGAGAAAATTCAAGAATTAGATTAGAGGTTAAACCATAAACCCTAGCCTCTTCTATCCCTGAAATGGTTTGAACTGAAATCAACTATTAATAAAAAATGAGTAGAAATATTTTGCCCTCCACATTTTAATTTATATTGCATGTGTCCATCATGCAAATAGAATATTTATTGTCTCCATTAAGTGCATAGAAATATCTTGCCTTCTGCATTTTGACTTTTATTGGGTGTATACATCATTCATAACATGATGTCAAGTGCCAGGTGAGATTAAAAGGTGAATAAGATAAATTCTGATATATAAAATCTGGAAAACCATATTAAACAACTGTTTTGGCTTCAATAAACTGCTGAAATGTCTCCAGCTTTCCAAACCCAAGACAAAATGGATTTGCAACATCTCTCAAGAGTATTGATAAGAAATTAGAGTTGGTATCTCATACAGATACAGATTATATTGCTTCTCAAATGTTGGTGTTAATAAATTTTCATTGCTCCCCAAGGAAAACAAAGTACATGCAATAATTCCTACGTAGTCCTTAAACATTTAATACTCTTTTTAACTCAAGAATGATGATTTATTACCATTTTTAATAAGAATACACTTGTCTTATGATTTTCAGCCTAAATTTTTTTCTTCATTTCAGCAAGCTAAAAAATCCTGCAATTAACATTTCTTGACTTACATTCATGTTAAAGCAATCCCTAAATATTTATTTAGTCTTTTTGGAAAGCAGCAACTTAGTCTTTTGAAAGAACAATCTACTTTGTAGATTGAATAAGAATCTACTCTGGTAAATTAGGTTACTTTAAAGGCTAATCTTAAAGGCTAATCCTATTTTTTCCCCCAGACACATGGTTCTTGTCAATCTACAAATTGTGATAGTATCTGTTGCTGAAAATAAAATAAATCTGATATTAAATATAGGGATCTCATTGTTTGAACCCTTTTCTCAGGTTTAGCTAGTTATCATTGAGAAACCACAAAAGGAACCTTCCTTGTTTAGGAAAAAATACATAATTCAGATAAAACTGCAAATGAGTACAAGTGCATTATGAAGAATGCCTAGGACAAATAAGAATCAAGCTTACTAATTATTATTCAACATCACAAAAACATTAACAATGTAACATGAAATTTGTAAAATGCATTAGATTTTTACACAGGTCTTTCATTTCTGCCTCAGTCTTAGAAAGATATTCAACGAAAAATCGCATAATTAAAATTAGTCTCTGTTCCTACAATCAGATTTAAGTTAGATTTGTAAAAATTACTTTCTCCATACAAACCACCCTGAAACAGAAATGAAGCCCTACCCAATTGCCTTATTTCATTGAATCCCATATACCTCAATTGTAAGGCACATCATTATTTTATGTGCCACTAATACAGAAATAATAATACCAATGAAACTGTTTGCTGCCACTGGTGTTAAGACGCATCTCAATTTTAGAGATGTTAATATGTGGAAAAAAGTGTTTTTGATTTAGTAAAATATGGTATATGTTTCATAGAACAGTATCTCGTGTAACTAAATCCATTAACCATTAATGATGTGGCAGGCGAAGGGCCTGGATAAGTGTCTTCATTCAGGACAACTTTGTACACTGGTAAGTTAGTGGTAGCTTTGGTGCTGACGTTGAAGGGATCTTAGGAAGATCCATGGTCCTGTAGCTTCTCTCCTATTCTGATTAGAGTTATTTTTATTTATATTGGAATTACAACTGAAATTATATAAAAGAGAACAAGCATGCTTTTTAATGGGAAGTGACACAAACAGGTCATCAATGTATACATGGTATTGATCAGTGTACATCAATGTATATATTTATCAATATGTGTATTTATTAAATTCAAGTTTTCATCCATTCACCAGGGGTATCACCAATGATTGAGGGGGGAATATACATTCCGTGTTCATAATGAATTCACAGTGGAGCAGAGGTGATAGACAAGATAATTAACAATAAAAAGTAAGTGCGGTGGTTTGTATTGTAACAGGTTAGGTAAGCTGGGAAACATGTTTGTCAGAATCCCCTTATTGTGGTCCCTAGTTTGGATTGGTCAAAAGAGGAACATGCACTCGATTTGGGAAGGGAGGGAGAAGAGTGGTCACTGTGGTCAGATTCAGTGATGGATTAATGTAGACAAACCCAGGCATTCCAGCTTGCCTGTGCGTGCAAAGGCATGTCACAACTGCTGATCCTACTGACCAACAGTGGCCCCACGGTCATTGCTGGGTTCTTGGCTACAGAGCCACAGGGGCATGGCTACACAGAGGTAAAGCCTTTTCTAGACCTCCAGGTGAGTTTCTCCTTTGTGGTTCCACTTCAACAACTGGACATGCTTGCTTTCTCAGATTGACTTGTCAGCAAACTCTCTGAGCCTCCAACTTCTCTTTTGGACCTTCAGTTTCCATGCTCCTTCTACAATTGTGTAAAGTCCACTTCCTGAAATAAATCGCTTATCCCATAACATGCATGGTGACTGTACTTCCCTGCCTGACCCTGAACACACAGCATAAGGGCTACGATGAAGGTGGACAGGTCCGGCGGGGCACATGCAGAGGTCACCCCCTTCAGGCTGTGGGGGCCAGCACAGCGGAGGGTCTAGGACAACCCAGAGCAAAGGCAGAGTGACAGAACAACAGCTTGCAAAGGGCTGGATTCCTAAGAGGGCACAGCCATTTCTCACAGCTTTGGGTCGGATACAAGGCGTGGGTATGGACGGTGGAGGCTCCAGAGGCAGGGCAGAGCCCTGATCCTGAAGCGGCCATCTCCCCTGATTTTCTCACTCCTTAATGTTTTCCACCCTCTATTATGAGGTATTTGCAAGAAGGTGTAGAGATTACACAGAACTTATAACTCAATTTAACAGAAATATATTTAGAGGTTTTCTAAGGTTAATTTTTTTCAGTAACAGTATGTGGCTTTTTACCATTTGAGACTGCACGTCTCATTGAAAATGTCTTTCCTTTGCCTTCCCACGCGAACAGTAGCTTGTCTGAGTTTAGAAATCTAGGGTCTAATTCTTTCCTCTGAGAATCCTGGAAACATACTTTCATCTTCTAGCATCTGGAGTGGCTCACAAAGGGCCTAAGGCTAGTCTGATTCTCTTTCCTTTGTAGGTAATGTTATTTCTAACTATGAAACCAACACAGTTTCCTATTTTTCCAGGGCATTCAGAAATTTTACTAGGATTATTTCCAGACATGCATCTGTTTTTAACATTTTTTTCTGGCATTCACTAAGTGATTTTAAACTGAATACCCAAGATTTTGGGTGTGTATATTTTCAAGATTTCAGCTCGGGGATATATTCTTTGATCTTCTATCAGTGCATCTTCTGTACTCTGTTCTCTGTCTGGATTCTTAATATGAGAAGAGTCCAATTCCTGTGACTATTCTTATATTCTTTTATTCTTTCATAATTTAATTTTAATCTTTAAAATTTTGTTCTACTTTTGAATGAATTTCTTGAGTTGGTTTTCTAATTTATTAATTTGGCTTTTAACATGTCCATGCATTGTGTCATCAGTCATTTGTTTCCTCTAAGTGATCTTTTTTTCACCCATTTCTCCCATTTCTTGGTAATTATCTTTGAATCTCAGTGATTCCATCCTCCCTGCCTTTTCTGTCAGGTCTCCTTTGTTCAGTCTGCTCATTCTCTTCAGTTTTCCTAGTCTTTTTAGGAACTGTTTTAGGCGAATTCCTATTTATAGATGAGTTCAACATTGGTACCTGATAAATACCAACTGTGTATGTCTCCTGAGCTTTACACATAATCTTGAAGTGATGAGTAGGTGGGCTTCCCTCATGGATATGGGAGCCAAGAAAAGACCAGAAGACAGAACTTCTTATTCTAATCCAGTGATCTGGGTGATCTGTGGGGTCTTGGGACAGTTAAATCCTCAGCAAAGTGTTTTGCCAAAGAATGTCTCGAGGACGTGGTGGGGGTAAGGTAGCCAGATTTAGCAACAAACAAACAAACAAACAAATAAGACAAACCAGGATACTTAGTTAAATTTAAATTTCACAAAATTAACAAATAATTTATTAGTATAAGTAGGTCCCAAATCTTCCATGGGACCTACTTATACTAAAAAATTATTTGTTGTTTACCTGAAATTCATATTTAACTGGGCATCCTGTATTTCCTCTGGCAACCCGAGGAAGGGGGTGAATACTGTATTGAGAAGCTTGTGGTGGAGGTCAAGTCCCGCGGCTTGCTCCTCTCTTACCTTTTCTTAGATAGCCTCCTCTTCCAGCCCTACTTGTAAAGCCTTAGGAGTTGGCTGCATGATAGGTGTAAGAAGTAGGAAAGTAGTTCCTGGAGGTGGCAAGTGGAGGTGAATTGACATGCTGTTCTGTTTGTTGTTTGAATTTGATGTGGGAGCCTCAGCTTCTACCCGTGATACTGACCCTTTTCTACTGGTCTGGCTAGGCTCCTTGGGACCTCACTTTAGCAAATTATCTGCTTTCTACAAAGTGAAGGCTGGAGAGATACAAGTTGGCTAACTGCTCCTGTTGCAGGATACTGATATGGGTCCCTAAGTCTCACAATCTCACTTGCCATCAAAGCCCCCACTCTGATTATTCCAAAACTCTCCTTCACACCCTGTCTTCGCTACTTGAAATTTCAGTTTTGGCATAATCTGTCCACATTTACTTCCCAGGTAGGACCAGACCTTTTTTCTTTTTCTTTTTCATTTTCTTTTCTTTTCTTTCTTTCTTTCTTTTTTTTTTTTTTTGCTTGTTCAGAAAAGGAACATAAAAGGCATAGTTTATGATGATGTGGTCAATTGAACTTGGTAGTTCTGACTTCAAACTTCCTATAATTTTTCCCTTTCTGTGGTCTGTGGTCTATGAAATCAAAAAAGAAACAAAGAACTGACTGGTCCATTAGAGTTTAAATCAAGGAAATCAAGTAAGACAATCAATAAACAACATAAATTGGCAGTTTGCATACCTCTGCAGGAGCTCTCTGAACCGGACCACAAACCATTGGGTAGACACAAGAGGATGCTGCTTCCCACGAGGTCAAATCCAGGGTGACATCGGACCCCACAGGCTGCATTGAAGTGGTTGTTGCAAGTGTTTTGGATAAAGTAACCATTTTCAGGAGGCTTCAGGGCAGGGCAGTGGACAACTAACATTTACGGAAATAAAATAAAAGAGCAAAGTTAGTTTTTGTCTATGAAATATCCTCTTCTTTTTTTTTAATTTAAGGGGACAATTTTATGCAGATATGTCACTTCCCCAAAGCAATCCCATTTACTGCATTTGAACTTTCAAGTGCAAATTTAGAAGAAGAACCTTTATATCTGATTCCTATTAGGTATTAACTTGCAATTAAATTTTAAATATAGACCAAATGTTATTTTTTAAGCTCTAAATTTTTTTATTTTGACATATATGTGGATATGAGATTTTCTAGTTCTTGACTTTTATATGTCATTAGTTTCCTTCTTAATTAAGATAGCATGAAATAAAGAACAAATAAGGCCCGCAAAGTATATTTGCTAAAAACCCCAAGAGCCACAGCTTCTCGAACATGGTATATGCTATTATAAATTTTTGAAATGAATAATATTGAGACATTTTGCTTAGGAAAGTATATTTTTAAAATAAATTTGACTATCAACTGGGCCAAGAGTAGCTCATTGTTATCCAAATTTGTTGTTAAAATCGTGGCTTTTCTCTTTTTGATTCATTTTAGGTTTTTTTTTTTTTTGAGGACTAAATCTTTCTGATTTTACAGTTACATTTCTCCTAGGGTCTCATACTCCCTTTCTCTGGAGCAGGATGTGGATGTGTTCAGTGATAAGAAATGCTGTGGAATAAAAACAAATAATCCCCTCCCACATGATTAGAGAAAGGGAAATTAATGATCATTCTAAAGGAATTGGATGCAAACACCAGCACAATCTCTCTCAAAGAGATCAGCTTTTATATTTCCTATTTGCCAACGGTGGGAGACTTACCTTCACAGGTCTGGCCAGATGCCCGGTATCCCTCCCTGCAGACACAGTCTTCAGGGGACGTACTTCCAGGTGGAGACGTGTGATTTTCATCAGGACACGGAATGCAAGTGCTGATTCCTCCTGGTGAACCTTCAGGTTTGTACGTCCCTGAGGGACAAGCTGTGGGCAGACAGGAGGCCAGAAAAGTCATCAGCTAGCGGTTAACAAAATGTTTGAAACTAACTAGGAGGAAAAAAGCCAAACAATAGCTTTTCATTAAAATAATATAATTCAAGCACAGAGAGAAGCCAACATTTTTTTTTTTTTAAAGAGTGATGTAGTTTGTTATTTGCAGGTTAGAAAGGGGCCTCTTGAGTCCCACAATTAGTTTGAATCACAACATAACACAGCATGAAATGTCTGAGCTGATTTGCAGGAAAACTCAAAATAATAACATACATTAAGGGAATCAATGATCCTCAACAGATAAAAAAATCTTGATAAATATGGTCTCCCCCATATTCCATCTCCCCTGTCCCATGCCGCTCACCTTCACCACGGAGCCCCCAGCCCTTCTCCCGAGGGGGAGAATGACTGTAGATAATGCAAAAAGCACTTGACAAAGGATGCAGAGACAGTGAAGGGCTTGAGGGAAACAGGCCCTTTTAAGAAAAAAGAATTAAAGACTTTGCTTTTCCAAGGCTAATGGGGGAAAAAAAAAAGATTAAAAGCAGAATCTAATTGACCTTGCTTCAAATCCTTCCTCTGCACTGACAATGTGGCTTTGAATTTGTAACTTAATCCCTTTGGAGTTGTGCATCTGTAAAATAATTTAAATGTAAGAAATTGAATAGTAGAGAAATTGTGGAATAAAGGGATGTGCAGTGCACAGTTAAGCCAATTAAATGTAGCATAGTCCCAGGATGCATTGGATTATTAAAAGACAGAAGCAATCAAGCTCTCTGCTCTTATGTGGTGATATTTTATATAAATTATCTCACTTATTCCCACAGTATTAATAAGTAGCATTAGAAGTTAGTAATATTTGTATTAATTTTATTAGTAAAGATTTTCAAATCCATGTTAAAAATGAGAAAATGGAAGCTTGGAGAGATTTGATGGCTTGAGTAAAGTGATTCAGTGGGTGACAGAGCTAGAAATTTTTAGGCCAACATTTATATAGCCTTCACTCTGTCCCACACTGTTCTACATATTTTATAAATATTGTCTTTTTAATTCCCTAAATCCCTAATAAGTAACAAGTATTATTAAGCTAGCTAGGATTGGAATCCAGACAATTTAGATCCAGAGGCCACGTTCTTCACCACTAAAGCCAAAGCGAAACTATTTCAATATGCTAAAAATATAAATAATCATATTGACAGATAGGATTTATAATATAATGCAATTATTAGAAGAAAACATGCCTTTAAAATTCTCAATTTTATTTTAAAACAAAAAGATACCATTTTCCCCATGAAACATAGAAGAAAATGCTAGATCTGGATAGATCTGTGACTATTCAAGAATGAGAGAAACATTTAAAAAATAATAACGATATGTGATTTATGAAAAATAATTCAGCATAAAGAAAGGGAATATTGCTTTGAAACATTGTATTACAATATTGAATTATTCATGTTATTGAGTATGAATACTATATTTATTTCTGTAAAGATTTCAGTAAATATGTGATCAGGATCCTCAAGAAGATGCCAGATAACATGATCTCCTTTAAGCAGAAGTCAGCAGCTACAGGAGAAAATGATTGAGATAAGCACAGAGATAGAAAAGACAATTTAAATCAGAACTACAAAATCAAAATTGTCATTGGAGGCAGTAAAAACAAGCCATGTAATTCCAGAACAAGAGAACTGAATAGACCTAGGATAAGTAATAGTTGCGATATTAATGTAGGAATGTATTCCTTATTTGAAGCTGTAGTGCAAAAATACTTATCAATTTCCAGGCAAAATTAATAAAAGTCACATCCAGGTAGAAAGAAAAATATTACAAGTTACAGGAAGGAAAATCAAGACACTGATAAATGGAAAAATCAAACTGATACTTCATTTCTCCTTGCAAAAACAAATGCCAGGAAAAGTAATGGAATAAGAAATATATTACAGCTATGTGCAAAAAAATTATGAATCCCAAACTCCATTATGTGGCCAAGCTATCGGTAACTAGGAGGGAAGAGAAAGACATCGGTGATGTGCATGGCTTTAGAAAATAAAGATATATTTCATTGACTGGAAAAGAAATCAAAATAAAGAACTCAAGAATGGGGGAAAATGGCATTTAATAAATTGAGATTAAGAAACTTGTGGAGTCTTTCCTACATTTTCTTCTAGAATTCTGATTGTATCACGCCTAAGGTTTAAGTCTGTTATCCACCGTGATTTGATTTTTGTGAGAGGTGAAAGCTGTGGGTCCTGTTTCAGTCTTCTACAAGTGGCTAACCAATTCTCCCAGCACCATTTGTTGAATAGGGATTCTTGTCCCCAGAGTATATTCTTTCCCGCTTTGTCGAAAATTAGGTGACTATATGAGGATGGTTCTATATTTGGATTTTCTGTTGTGTTCCACTGGTCTGTGTCCCTGCACTTGTGCCAATACCAGGCTGTTTTAAGAACCACGGCCTTGTAGTATAGTTTGAGGTCTGGCAAATTAATACCTCCCATTTTGTTTTTGTTGCTTAAAATTGCTTTTGCTATACGTCTGAGTGAACCTCAACAACCTTCAAGATTCTAACTGGTTCTTCAAAGCTTCTCCAACTTTTTCAGACAGATTGTGTTGCCTCCTTTTCTGGACTCCCAGAGCACACTATCCTCACCTCTGCACTGGCACATACCATACTGTTTGCAATATGCACTCATCTCATTCTCCCAGTGGGCAGCATGCTCTTGTAAGTTCATGCAGTCTTCCATGAACTGCCTGAGCTGGCAGTCACTTGATCAAAGGAGGGCAAGGTAAAACAAGTTCTGTTGGAGGATGGAGGTTGAGTTTGGTGTGAAGGGAGTAGTAAAGTCAGGAAGACTAACAACAGGGTGAGGTGGAAGGACATTGGACTTAGAGTCAGGACAACTGAGTTGCAGTCTTGGCTGTTCCACTAACAAGTTATGGGGTCACTGGAAAGCCACTTTATATTATTTTCTTTTACTACAATATACAGAAGTTACAAGTAACGATGTTTATGACCTTTCCAAGGTTAACCTAAGATGATTCCATAAATAGAATAATACTTTAGTAACTAAAGCAACTAAAAGAAACCCTTCATATGAACCATCAGATTCTGGCTACAGATTTTATAACTTATTGTAAAAAATAATATTACACAAGAAGGAACTAATCTTACAATATTATTCCCCCAAACCTTTTGAATAATCAAAGAGTTTACAACATTGGAGGACAGTGTTTTGGATAAAAATATCCAAAAGTACATTTGGAATGTATTGTGAAATTCATAATGATAATGGAAAACAGACTTCAGGAGAACTATTTAAAGGCATTGCACAATTCTAGTGGGAGAGGTGTAATCAACTTCCTTGATTCCCAAGGGGAAAATTCCTCATCCAAAACCAAGTAAAAGTTGAAAAGATGAAATAAATCTGTGGTTTGAACAAGTTTCACAAATCTTGGTAAAGGCCTATGTTTTTTTTTTTTTCTTTTTAATATGAGATGTTTCCTTTCTGGAAAGGTACCAAATATTATTTCTTAATTGCTCTTTTTGTTGTTGTTAAAATAGGCACTTTCTCTTTTCAGAAATGTCTTGGCTATTATCAGCTACTATTACTGGAAATATGACTCTTGAAGTTATCATGTTGTGCTAACATTAGATTTTTCTTCAGCTGACAATGCAATTTTTTGACTGAAGTAAAATACCAAACAGTTTGAAATTTGTAAAACACAAAGAAGTCTCCATTCTCTCTTGCCCATTAAATATCCATTCTTTAGATGACTATTTTAGTTAGTATTAATAACATGTTATAGCATGACTTACATTTTACAAAATTCCTCCTAATACCTAATTAAGATTAATTTTTAAAAACCCTAAGTATTAAGAGCCTTTGTTCCTTGTACAACTCATCTTTAGATGTTAATGAATCACTTTAAAGAGTATAGTTTTTGGACAGTCCCGTGAGCTATCCAAAAACTATACTTTATTCAATTTGTGCACTACACAACTCCAAAGGGTGCCCATTTATGTAGATTATAAGGGCACCCCTTGGAGTTGTGCAACTCTAAAGCCCTAGTCTGCTATATCTAGGTAGGGCACCAGGCAAGTATCTGGGCCTCCAGAGGAAGGCTCTTTATTATTGCAACATCATGCTTCTCAACTTTATGGATTTGATCTGAGTAAGTAATCTGTTCCCCCAAATAGTTGTGCGAGGATTTTAAGCACAGGGATTCATTTCCCTAGAAAAGAACCAGTTTCCCCCATGCTGAGCCAATGCTTTCACAAATACAAGATGAGGACCTACGCATGCATACAGGGACTTTCTTTTTATTAGGCAGCCAAGATCCTTTCTATTTTTACCAAGAAATTAGATAAGGAGACTTTTAACTGCCCTGAATTCTGCACATCTAAACCTGTGTGGAATGCATTAGCACCCTGCCATTCTCCCTGTGATTGGTTAGTTCATTTGGCTGCAGTACAGACTATTTGAGAAAATTGTGAATTTGAACCCTGTGTGGTGCCATAGCAGCAAATGGCACCCTAGCTGTAGGATGCCATGTTGCAAATGAAAGCACCTGCGCAGACTTGCCTGGAAATTAGTGATAGATCAGGACAAGTCTATCAAAAAACAAAACCCTCAAAGGACTGTGTACAAAAGAGGATGCATCAGAAAAGTCATTGTCATATGTTAGGAATTAATGTATGTGTATGCACGCATAATTACTCATATGTATGCATACATTCACACATAAATACAACCTGGTTGAGTACAAAATACTTAGGTGAAGTCATTTTTGTTGAAAATTCTATATTCTTAATTGTCTTAAGGTGTTTACCATCTGGTTGAGAAAGATGACATCATCCTAAATTTTATAATTAAATTTTTGTGGGCAAGTGCTTTTAGGAGAGGCCCTCTGGAGATTTTTAGAATTATTTTTAACCTTATCTTCCCTTTTTAAAATAGGTAATAACACAGAATAGTATAAAGAAGATAATAAAACCAAAGAACATTTGGTTTAAATGTTCTTTTAATGTTTGACATTTAGGTTGATTCAAATTTTTTAAAATTTTGAGTACCTTTTCTATAAACATCTTGTTCCCTTAAATCTTTGATTGTTTTTTAAAATTTTGTCTTAGGGCAAATAATGTTCACTTTTAAAGTCATGAGTTTATTATCAAACTATTTTATATTCCCATTATCAGGATTGAAAGTATATAACTTGGAGTACTCTCATTACCACTGGATATTAACAGTTTTTTAAATTACCAATTAATCATAATTTAAATGTGAAGACCTTTGAATTTCAGTGTAGCAGGGTTTCAACTTGAACCCAAGGTGGATACATCCCTGGGATTCAGACATGTATAAGTCCAACAGAAGTCTATTTGCTTGAATAACTTGAGAGCCAGGGATAATATTCAAAATATCACAATTCAGAATGGCATGCTAGCTGACAAATGAGAACAGGTATCAGCTGTAGAAGCAAAGCAGGGTTCTGCAGACCAATTGACAGATGTTACCTTTATAGGTGATGAATTATGCATTAGGCCAGTGAGCCTGCAAAGGGGGTCAGATCAAAAAGAGGTGCTCAAGGGACTTGGGCAGCAGCAATTTGCCAGCCAGCATATAAGTATTTCAGTATAGTAACAACTTTCACAACTGTACTGTTGCATACCTGCTGAACATTAGCCTGTCCTAAGGAAAGACAGAATCGGCATATGCTGGACCAAGTAACACTTGATCTCTGCAGCCAGAAAGAAGAAAGCTTCTGAGTGTAGTTTGGTGTTCGTTGCCAAATGTGTTTCCCTTTGGGTCCTATAAAGAGTGGTAAGTTATGGCCATAGCTTCCCTCGATTTTTCCCCTTCTTCATCTTCTCTACCTCACATTCAATAAAACATTAAGGTCTGTGGGGGTTTGGAAACATGGATTCTATTAACTGCTGTTTTCCATTTCCATTAATGCTATGCTAATTTAAGGCCTTGTTATTTTATGCCTTGACCGATTCTCCAACCTCCATACATCCATCCCTTCTATGTTGCTTCACATTTGGTGCTTTCTGGCCAAAGATGCCAAGTTAATATTCCTATAACACTGCTTTTATCATGCCACTTTTCTGCCCCCGAATCCTCGATGGCTTGCCATTGACAATTAACCAAAGGCCATGTCTTCAGCCTGGAATTCAAGTCCTAGTACAATTTAGAATCTAGTCCTTACTCTTGCTTGTCTTGCCTTGAATCCCACTATGCCCCTAGACTTCGCCTACTTTCCCACCCATGCAAGCTATCCAGTCCCCACCACAGCCCTGTACTTTCCATTCTCCACAACGGTCTCTCCTGTTTCTGACTGTCCAGATCATACCATTCAAACCCATAGTTCAAATCCTATTACTTCCATAACTAAAGGGAAATATTTTCGAAGGCCTATAGCATTCTGTATATCGCACATATTACACTATTTTTATTTTCATTCAATCTCAGCTGCTTAGAACTGGATTAATCATAATTCTTGGTTCATGATGCACATTCTGACTTGTTTATAGTAATTACAGCTCTATTTCATAATAAGCTACTTTAAGGCAAGTATTGTGCAATAGTCATATCTTCTAAAGTATCTAAAAATATTTGATAAATAGTTGAAGGAGTCTATGGACAGATTTAAATGATTTCCTTCTGTAGTTTCCACAAGACCTGATTCAGAATGACTTGATTTGTCTGGCATTGATTCTCATGATCTGTGTGGTCTGGTCTACTGAACCTTGAAGTACTCCAGTCATCCACTATTTTTTTCTTTCATATTCCCACATTAAAATTTTTGAATTATCTTTCAAATAATACATGTATAAACAAAAATTACATGTATTTTCCTTTGGCAATTGCAATGCTTTTAACACATTAAATTTCACCATGTCACCACCTTTCTCCCATTTTATTCATTCAAATAAGGTGTGGCACAAAGCATTGAGTGCAGGGGTGAGAATTCTGCAAATTATTATTGGCTCTGACACTGTCTGACCCTCTGTTATGTAACCTAAGTTATGTAACCAATTGAAGAAATGGTTGTTCCATCACTATAGCTTGGGTGATTATGTGTAGCCAAGTTGTAAAACTAAAATCCATGACCCTCGGTAGGGACAAAAGGATACAACAGGTAATGGGATAAATGGGGATATAGCAAAGAATTAGACAGAACTCTGTGCCCTTATGACAACAGTAGTCTTAGACAATTAAATGGGGGAAAGTACCATGTTTTACGACATGATACACAGAAGACGGACATAATCTAGACTTGAGAAGGGTGGAGTGGTCAGGTAAGCTATGTTAGTCAAAGGGATTTCAAAGGTGAGACCAGACCATGAATAGGAGTGAGGGGAGGTGCAGAAGCAGCCAGATGGCATTCCAGATAGAGGGACCAATATGTGCTATCCTAGAGGCATTATAGGGCCTGGTATACTTGAAAAAATTAGAGTTCCCTCTGGCTGGAGTACAGAGGGGTGAAGCTAGAAAGGTAAGTGAGCACCAGAATCATCAAGGCTGGGTAAGCCCCATTCAGAAGCTAAGAGATTATCTTAGAAATGACAGGGAAAGACGGCAATGTTTTAAGTTAGGATGTGTGACAAGATCACTTTGGATGCCATTTGGAGAATGAGTTTGGAAGATGATAACATTTCATTCTCAAACACATGGTGTGATTCACTTATTCCCCATATATTCCTCTTTTCTAATGTACACATTTAATGCTATAAATTTCCCTTTCAATCTGTTTTATCTGATACTAATATCATGCCTGCTTTCCTTTTATTAATGTTTGCATGATATGTCTTCCAACATTGTACTTTAAATCTTCCTATATTATTATATTTTAAGTGAGTTTCTTATAGACAGCATATAGTTAGGTCATGTTTTTAAATCTATTTTGTCTATTTCTATCATTTAATTGCTATATTTAGGCTATATTTAATGTAACTATTGATATGTTAAGGCTTAAATCTGCCATTTTATTTTTTGTTTTCTGTTTGTTCTCTCTGATTCTTGTTTCTATGTTTACTTTTTCCCGCCTTCCTGTAGGTGACTTGAAAATTTTTTTAGAATTTTAGCTATTACATTATATATGCATAGCTTATCACAGTCTACTGTTGGTATCATTTTACCAGTTCAAATATAGAAATCTTACCTCCCCTTACATTCCTTTATTCTTTCCCATTTGTAATATAATTATCTTAAACATTTTCTCTACTACACTTAGAACAGTGTATGTAGAGAAAATGGGACAGTGTTATCATTTTTGCTTCAACTATCAAATATAATACAGAAAACTTAAAAGGAAGAGGAAAATGTATTGTATTTACTCATATTCTTACTTACATTCTTTCTTCCTTCCTGATGTCCCATATTCCTTATTTTAATATTTTCTTTCTGTTTAGAGAACTCATTAAGCAATTCTTTTATGATAGAACTTCTGGTAACAAATCCCCTGTTTTCCTTCTTCTGATAATATCTTGATTCCCCCTTCATTTCTGATTATTGTTGCTGAGTAAAGGATTCTAGGTTGACAGTTCTTTTCTTTCTGCACTTAAAAAATATATTGTCACTTCCTTCTGGCCTCCATGGTTTCTGATGAGCAAATTGCTATCTTTCTAATTGTTTTCCCTTCAATAGTTAAGGTGGCATTTTTTTTTTTCTGGATGCTTTCCAGGGTTTTTCTTTGTATTTAGCTTCCAGAAGTTTAATTACAATGTACCTTAGCATGAATTTCTTTGGTTTTATCCTGTTTGGGGTTCACCCAGCTTCTTAACTCTGTAGGCTTATATTAATATCGCTTGCCAAAATTGGGAAAATTTCAGCCATTATTTCTTCAAGTACCTTTTCAGTCCAACCGTCTTTCTTCTCTCTTTTCTAACTATGAGGACATGAATGTTAGATCTTTTGTTATGGTCTCACATGTCCCTGAGGCCCTGTTCATTTCTTTCCAGTATATTATTTTCTATTTTGTTCAGAGTGGGTAATTTCCATTGTTCTGTCTTTTAGTTCACTGATTTTTTCCTCTCCCTCCATTCTGCTCTTGTACTCATCCAATGAATTTTTTATTTTGGTAATTATGTTTTTCAGTTCTAACATTTTCTTTGATTGTTCTTTATATCTTACTAATTTTTCAGTTGTCTCAAGATCATCTGTAATTGCATCTTGAAACATTTTTTTCATGACTGCTTTGAAATTTCATCAGACAATTCTAATATCTCCATCATCTCTGTGTTGGCCTTTATTGATGGTGCTTTTTCATTCAATTTTAGATCTTCCTAGTTCTTGGTATGACCCATGATTTTCAACTGAAACGTAGACATTTTCATATTATGTTCTGTGACCCTGGATCATTTTTAAGCCTTCTGTTCTAACTGGCTTGCTGACAGCATTCCAGCAGGGGCAGGGGGATGAGGAGCACTACCTTATTCCTGCCACATGAAGACAGAAATCCAGGCTCCTCATTTCATCTGTGTTGACACTGGTGGGGAAGGGAGAATCCTCATTACTGCTGGGTGTGGATGGAAGTTCTGGCTCCTCACTAGGCCTTCACTGATATCATCCTAGCTAGAGGAGAAGGAGCACCTCATAAGTGCTCTCCAAGTGGCCTCCACTGATACTATAGGAACCTCCATACTACTCGGAGTTGGTGAAAGTCCTGACTCTCCACTAAGCCTCCATGGACATCACTCCAGTGGGAAGGGGGAGGGACCCCTTTTACTTCTGGTTGGGTGGTGGAAGTGAGGCACAACCCCCATCCCTGTGGTCTCCATTGGCATGAAAGACCCATCTCCCTACTTGGTCTTCTCTGATACCACTCCAGCAGAAATGTTGGGGTGCCTCACTAGAGTCTTGCAAGACTGGAAGTCTAGGCTCCCTGCTTGGCTTCTGCTGATATGGTTGGGGTTGGGCCACGGTTTTCTCTGTGGTCTTTGGCTAGAGTAGAGGAGTAGAGCATTGCTGTCTAAAAGTATTCTATCTTGATAGGCTACCTTTTCCTCATTTTTTGGCTAGGGAGAGCTCATTTTATTGGTTGTTTTCTTTTTGTCAGTGCTCATTGATATTTTGGGGATGCCAGCTTCTTCAAACTGTAAGTCTGTGTTATATTAGGAAAAAGAAAACCCATGGAACTCACCACCAGCTCAAGGTCCCCAGCTGGTCTGCTTTCTTATGTCCACATTTCAGGGTCATTTTATGTTTATTTTATACATAATATCCAGAATTTTTAGTTGAATTTAGCAGGAGGATCAAGGAAAAGTACATCTACTCTATCTTCCTGGAAACAAATGTTTTTTGTGTGCATTATTTTCTATTGACAAATATTTCCATGTTGGTTATATCAATCCAACAGTTATATTGTTCTTTATTGCTAACTTAATTAGAGACACCTTTTGTGGAAGTATAGTGCTGTCAGTTTTTCCCATATCTTATGCCCAATGATGACTTCTATTTTTATTGAAACCAAAGTGATTTTTTTAAAAAGGTTAATGGCTACTAAATAAAGGATAAAAAATTGAAAAATAAAGGATAAAAAATTAGAAACAGTTATAGAGAAAATTATAAAAGCAAATAAGCAAAGGAAATTAATTAATTATGTTAAAGTTCTTCTTAGGTTGTCCTTATAGCCACTCTGGAAAACATTTTGGCAGTTTCTTAAACAGAATATGCAACTACCATACAACCCCACAATTACACTCCTGGGCATTTAGCCCAGTGAAATTAAGACTTATGCTCACATTAAAACCTATACACAAAGGCTTATAGCAGCTTTATTCATAACAGCCCCAAACTGGAAACAACCCAGCTATCCTTCAACAGGCAAATGGTTAAACTGTGGTACCTTTATATTATGAAATACTACTTGGCAATAAAAAGAAATGTATTATTGATACATGCAACAACCTGGAACAATCTTCAGAGAATTATGCTGGATGAAAAAAGCTAGTCTCAAAATGTTACATTCTGCATGCTTCAATTTACACAACATTTTTGAAATGACAAAATTATAGCAACAGAGAACACATTAGCGGCTGCAATAGGTTAAGTGGGGGAGTGGTGGCTATGGGTTGGAGGGAAGTGGCTGTGGCCCTAAAAGAGCAACAAAAGGGATCCTTGTGGTGGTGAAAATGTTCTGTATCTTGACTGTATCAATGTCAATATCCTGGTTGCGATATCATGCTATAATTTTGCAAAATGTTACCGTTGGGGGAAACAAGGGAAGAATATAGGGGCTCTCTCTATATCTTAAAACTGCATGTGAATCTACAATTATTTCAAAAGAAAAAGTGTAATGAAATTTTTTTTAAAAAGTCAGAAGGCAGAGAAGCAAAATTTTAACATGCATTCAGAAATATCCAAGATAGAGAAACTGCATTTTGGATACAAGTAAATCTTGGTCACTACAGAGGTGTGTTTGGTTGGAGATCAGGGATATTTATGCCTAAACATTGCTTTATAGGCACCTTGATACATGGAATGGAATATGATGAAAAGTATAAATAGGTATTATAATGACTGCAAAGGGCAATTCCTCCTGCATAAATTTACAAATTGTCATTCTTATATATCAATTTCAATAAAATTGTACAGCTTTTCAAGAGGGTCACACAATTCTTTTCCAAATTATTTTCAGGAAAGGTTTTTTTCTTATTGGTATAAATAGGATTTTATCACATTTTTAAACCTAAATGTTTCTCCACAAAAAATGTATTGATTTTAAAGTATTTATCTTGCCACCTTACAAATCTATTCTATTAATGCTAATGATTTTCAGTTGATTCCTTTGAATTTTCAAGGTGAACCATAATATAGCATGCAATAATAAAACAACTCTCTTTTTGTTTCAAATGTTAAATAACCTTGCTTTATTAATATTTATGGTTTTGTCTTAAATATTTCACATATAATGTATATCATATGATTTATTTTTTCTTGTAACTTGTTCTATAGTTCATGATTTATTTTCATATAACTGCTTCCATATTTGAAAAAGATTTGTAAACCTCACATTTTAATGGAAAATTCCCAACTGTTAATGATGTGCTACATATATTAATAATGATTTGCTTTATGTATTTGTTAAATGCTTGCTTACGTAGTAAAAATCCATGATATCTTGCACTGTTACATGAATAAAACACTATCCAAACCATCAATACATGCAAATAGCTTTAAACACACACACGCCCACTACCATGGTTTTAGGAATAAATTTGGAAACAATCTCAGTAAGTAGATAACATGAAAGAGATAAATGTGTGATTAGCCACTTCCTATTGTTGAACTCTGCCTTCCAGATGGCTTACTTTGATGCTATGCCAGTGCTTCTCAGGGTTAGTAGACTTGTTCACCTTCGCTTCTCCAAAAAAGGAATGGAAAATTCCCAGGAAGTTGGGAACCAAGCAGAGTTTCCATATGCTGTGTTCTAGTATCTAAACATGCAACTCGCTTTATTTACTTTACACATTCATTCATTCACCAAAAATTTATTAATGCATACTCCAAGTCCAAGTATCGTGTAGCAGAGGCTATTAAAAACAAAGGAGGCATAATCCTGCCCTAAAGGAATTCACAGAATAGTAAAGAAAAAACCTACCCAAAATTGTAATACTGTATGGTAAATGTGAACAGAGAGAAGATATTTAAGCACCAACAAATCTAGATCTAACTGTGTCAGGACTATAAACCTATGGAAGAAGGGATGAGAGGGAAGGTTGCATAGAATTAAGTTTGTTACGAATCCTAAAGGACTGGTAAGAACTGAATAGACAAGGCATGGGATATTCTAGGCAAAGAGAATAAAATTCACAAACGTGAAGCTACAAAAGGTCTTGTAGTATCTGAGCAGCCACAAGCGGCTTGGGGTGGCTGGAGCATAAGATGTTGCAATGGGTCATACCCAAGACATCATTCAACCCTAGTAGAATCACATGACTTACTTCTAAAACTGTTTAAAAAGAGATACAGTAGTGATTTTTAGAATTTTTATTTTAATGCATTAATTCAATCTGTCAATAGAGGACAGTGTTTTTCATCCTCAGTATTATTGACATTTGGAAGGTGTTGGGAGCTGTGTGGGGTATAGTAAGGTGTCTAGTAGTGTCCCTGTCTGCTACCCACTAGATAACAGTAGCTCCTTCCAGCTATGACAAACAAAATTTTCTCTAGACATTGCCAAATATCCCCTGTGGGGCAAAATCGCTCCCTGTTGAGAACCACCACTGGTAGAACACAATAATTTACGTTAATCAAACACTTACTACATACCAGGGACCTTAGCAAGCTTTTACATACATTATCTCATTGAGTTTTTATAACACTCCTACTATTAGGAACCACATTTTATAGACTAGGAAACTGAGATCCACAGGGTTCAAAATATTTTCCCAGAAAGACACAGTAAATGACAGAACCAGGATTCATAACCAGGATTCATGCCACTAACTGCTATCAGTAACTATATATCAGCATACAGTTGCATAAGGACTGAATTATACACACACACACACACACACACACACATATGTAAGGGACTTGAGCATCCTTGAATTTTGGTATCCTGGAACCAATCCCCCATGGATATCTAGGGATGACTGTGTGTGTGTGTATTGGCACCACCAGTACTCAGCATCCTATAAAGCACATCATGATGTCACTAAGTTTGAAATAATGGGCAATTTGAACAATCATAGCCTGATTTCTTCTAGCTTGGGCTATCATTTTCAAATTGTTAACATTGGCTATCATTCAAACCTACCTAATCATCTAACATTTAGTGAACACCAACCCCATGCAGACCCCAAGGAACCAAATACTGGGAATACTAAGCTACGGCTTAGAATCAAATGTTTATTTTAAATATAATCCAGAAATAGCAACAAAATGTTTCTGGATCATTTCTTTGGTAGATAATGACTGAGCAATGAGTGCTATGGATGGACTGCAAGTAACAGCACGGACTCTGGGGTCAGAGGGATCTGGGTCTGCAAGCTAGCTCCACCTCTTTATAGTTGAATGACATTAGGAAAACTTAAATTCTTTAAAACTGTTTTCTCTTTTGCAAATGAGGAATATAAGTAGGCAAAGGCTTTGGAAGTAGCATGTGGATGTGGCATAGATCATTTTAAGAGAATTAGTTTCCAGAACTTCAACATTCAGATATACCTAAATTAATGCGTCTGAGAAAGTGTCTATGGCACCTTTTCATAATTGTCTTTCAGTTTTCAAAAGAAATGTATATTTCTCACCACTCTAAATGTTACGAGGGTGCAGTGCCCGAAGGTGAAAAATCTCCAACATGAATCAAAATCTTGATATCTGAAAACCCTTCTTTAATCAAGGCATCATAAGTAGGTCCTTTAAAAAGCTTTTCTTAACTCTAGGCATTATATTGTCCAGCATATCTCTAGAACTTACTCATCTTGTGTAACTAAAACTAGCAAGTAGTCTTTTAGCAAGTCCTAGTAAAGTCTTTTGGGGGAGGGGACCTCCCAGAAATCGTGACAGTGGATGATTGTAATGACTGGATGACAACTCCTTTTGCAAGTCAAAAGGTTTCCAATTCTTCAATTTTAATAAAGTTGAAAAAGGACCTAAGGGAATTGTCAGCTAATAGATCATTTATGATACTTGCTGATGATAGATAACTGATGTTATTTTTGGCATACAACTCGGGAGAAACTCCAAGTATTGAGTGGCATAAACTTGACACAACTTTTTCAAGTCCTATCTACATATTTATGTGAAGAAGATTTTCAGCACTAAAATCTATAAAAGTGAAAAAAAGAAATGCAATTGATGTTGTATGCCCTCTTAATCTAACAGCAAATAATAAAAATCCGTAGATACATGAACTAATTAACAATCCATCTCATTATGAGATGAATTTCCAATAGTATTTTTATGCGTAAACAGTATCAAAATGTATAATGCACTTGACAAATTATATACAAGTACAATCGTGATAAATCTAGTAGCAATTTTGGGCATAGAAAATTTTAAAATTAATTTCAATTTATATCTATGATTTTTTGTAGCAGAGAAGTACAATGCTGTGTTCAATAAAAGGCTTTAGGGCAAAAGTATATTGCATTAGAATTATGTTGTGGAAGTGGAATAGAAAAGAACTAAGAAAATAAGAAACTATGCAAAATTTCTGCATTAAAAAAGGTGCTTGTTAAGAAACAGATATTAGAAAAAAATCAAATTTGCTATCGTATTTATATTTCAGTGGGTACATTTGAAAGTGACATAATAATTTTATTTTAAAATGTCAATATAGTGTTATGGAATTGCCAACTTTTAAAGTCCTGCCAAAAAATTTCAGATGGCCACTTAAAAAAATCAATGAAAGATACATGGATTTTCATTATTTTTTTAGAGGTTAAATGAGCAAAAATATTTCAAGGTCATGATTTAGTAGATGTTAAATGTTTTCACTTTGTCCTTTGTCATTGTTACTGGAAAGAGTCACTTATAATAGGACTGAAGAAAAGAAGAAGGAAAAATAAGATTCTACAATGATAAGCATAATTGGTCACAATCTTTATCTTAATAATTCTAGCTACTGGATATATTTTTATGAGTATTTCTAAAGAACACAATACACTGTAGGGGTTCATGATGCTTCACAGCAATGGTCTAATTTTATCTGTATTCCTGTTATAAAATCATGATAGACTGGAAAATGTACTGTCAAGGCTGAATACGTGCCTCATACAAACAAGCCCGGTCTAGGCAGCAGTTAACAATCCTCCTCCTTAGGTTGATGGAAATCAGTGTCAACATGCTAGCAAAGTCCCTCATAAAAAGCAAATAGGAATACATTGTACAAATTCCTTGCATCTTACAAACCCATTATTAGGTACCACTGGGGATAGTTTTTTTTAAAACCAGCTAAGCTGTGCTTAGAGAACAAGATTTCCAAATGTTTTGGTTTCCATTCAAGAATTTCTAGAGCTCTTTGTCCTCTCTTTTTCCAAAGAAATGATATAATATTTAGACAGGAAAATGTGGATATGTGCAGGGTGGGGGGTGGGGATTTGTGTGCATATATTTACATGTATAAAAAGACATTCCCACATAAATATTCCAATGTTTCTATTTCTATAGCATATCCTTCTTTTATGAAAAATAGTATGCTTTGGCTTAAGTTATCTAGCCCTCAGCCTTGGACCCCATCCAGCTATAATTTTCAATCTGCTAATTATTCCAAGCTCACTGAAATGGAGTCAATCTCTCCAACAGAGCAGTGTCCTCAAGACGTCTATTGTCTCTATGCTCTGTGTCTTTAAAATCCCCTCAGGGAAAATTCAGAACAGCTGCAACTGCTTGGATTTATAAGAGTTCACTGGCTACTCTCGCTGATTTGATGATCTACTCATTTTAAAATGACTAATCTAGGAAATCAACCATATACTGTATTTGATTTATTGTTGGCAAAGGTTAACAAAATGTTAATATTTTTATTTCAAATAAATTGAATGCATTTTAAAAAATTTCTTACCATGTGCGTTTGTGTGAGGGATCTTGTGTTGCCTACCAGACAAGGAAACCTTGTGATTACCTAATATTTCAATAACAAGTTCTTGTCCACTTAAGATTCTGGTATTAAAGTCGATCTGCATCCTTTCTCTTGAGTACTTACTGTGGGCTCTGAAGGCAGGTAGTAGGGATAAAAAATGAACCACTAGTCTGATGGAGGAGGAACAAAGACAATACTTAGGTGTGGAGGGGAAGGGGACTGAAGGAGCATGAAGAAAGATCTGAGGGATGAAATAGCATGGTATTTGAAGGAAACTAGAACTAGTTCCAGTTGTAGCATGAAGGGTAAAGGAAAAGTCATACAAAGCCTTTATGCCATACTAAGGAGCTTGAAGTTTATTCTGTGAATGGCCATAATGTGAAAACATTAAGCAGGAGCATGGCTTGGCAAGATTTGTATTTTACATAACTCACTGTGTTCTTTTCTTTCCTAGAATTATGTTGAGCCACATGAAGCTGCCATTTTGTAAGCTGAAAATGATTAAATGTTGATGATCTCATAAGGGTCAAACTAATACTTAACAGAATTTAAAATTGTATTTTTAATGGTGAGTGAAGTTGTGAAATGTCTATCTCTATGGCTAGACTGTAGATTCTGGAGCCACACAATTTGAATTCACATCCCAGCTCTACTAGCCATGTGACCCTGGACAAACTGTTTATCCTCTCAGACTTTTAGTTTCCTTATCTATAAATTGGAAAGATACTCCAGAGAGTTCTTGTGAAGATTATGTGAGTTAATATGATCAATGCTTGGAAAAGTGTCTGGCATACAGTAAGCACTATTTAACATTAGCTATTATTATTATAATAATTGCTTACTGCTGTTATCATCATAATCAAAATCATCGCATCCTCGTTGTCCAAATGCCATGTTAAAGGTGAAGGATGAAGAAAGTAATATTAGTAGCAGAGCTAGAAATGGAAGTAACACCTTCTTTTCATTAGACCCCACAGTTCAGTGGTATTTTTCCCTTAGCTGAAGTTCAATAACCAATGCTAGAAGAATATTTTCTCAACCCTTTAAACCCAATCATGTAGTGTTAAAATACCTGAATTTCTGAATTATACAACATATTTTCAGTAAATGAAATTGAGTTATGTAGGGTCTTTTAAAACAAAAAGTCTTTTATAAAGTATTGATTAAGCACAAGAAAAGTATTGATAAGTGAGTGTTCCTGGCCTTTCTCCATTTCTGGTTCCCAAAGAGCAATGCAGAATTAAGAGGAAAAAGTAAGAGGAGAAGAGGTTTGAGCGAGGACTTGGGAGGAGTGTGCTCAGGCATGTGAGCAGGGGGCAGTTGGAACAGTGCTGAAGAGTTGTGATTTCTAAGGGAAAGGACAGATGAGAAAAGGGAGATTTTAAGAATTACTGTGATCTATATATCCCTATTTTGGAGTTAGAGAAAATCAAGCAAAGCATTTGTACTGTTTCAAATTTTTATTTTGGTTGCAGAACTGCATTTCTTTAACTGCAATGCTGCTCTTGGACTGGACCACTTGTGTGACGGCTTTATAAGTATTACAATTCTGTTAAAAATTCTCTTTTCCTAACAATATTCTTAGTGTTACTTATGTGAAATATGGTTTCTCTTTTCAGTGCCATTATACAAGGGAATGAGACATACATGAACAATCTTAGATTATGTAGTATACGGCCCTCGCTCCTGTAAAATCTATTAGCACACACTCTCCAAGACCACGAGCTAAAAGCACATGATTCTTTTGAAACCAACTCAGAAGTTTTGAGTTAAGGGAAACTAAAAAAACTAGTGCAAGCATATAATGTATTATAAAATTGATCTCCCTGACAAAGTATTACTTGTCAGTGATTTCTAACAAATATCTTCAGACTTGCATTCAAGTTAAGATTTTCACCATATGGAACAGATCTGTAATTATTAAAAATCTTTTTGTGCATCGGGATCTTGCCCATGAAATAGCTGCTTACTGTGACAGTGGTGTTCATTTTAAGGGAAGCCACTGCCTTGGCCAGGCTTTCGGGAGGTCACTGATGACTCAGGTGACCTAGACTGCCAACATCCCAGAATTATGAGGAAAAAGGAGAAGGAGATAGTAGTAACATAGTGGTGGTCAGCTTTCTTTGGTCTCAGGGGTACCCTTGGAGATAGCCTAGTATAGATAAAGAACTCTGGATTGAAAATTAGGAGACCTCAATTCGACTTCAGCTATGCCATGAACTTATAATATGATCATGGGATGGGATTTTCCTCATCTCCCAAATGAACAGTGAGAAAAACCCTTATGGCCAGCTCCAATAATCTATTTTTCTATGAAATTAATTAACAAATACAATTTGCCTCAGCATAGGACTTTACCCTAATCAAGGCAAACAACCCCCACTTTCTTCAACATGCAATGGTACGTTGTCCCACTGCCTTCTCCTGTTCAATAGTCTTGCTCTTCATTGGATACTTATCAGATTAAAAACATATTTCACTTTTAGTAGGTGCAAGGTCTCTTGATGGTATTTACCTGCATGCATAGATCTTCCTTATCCTTCCTTCAGCACAGTTTCTCAGGATGAGGCCACTAGTCTAGCCTAGAGCAGGGAAATTTATAAAATACGTGGTTGTCACTTATCTTCAAGTACTTCATACTTGAAGTAATTATTGTAATGCTCATTCAGTAGCTTTCTCATATTAATACTATCTCACAATGTTTAATAAAAGCCACCACTGATTGAGAATTGATGTGCTAGATACTATCCTAAGTATATTCTCACAATTAATCCAACCATTTGTGTACACACACACACACACACACACTTATCCATATACATACCTATATACATAGATATCTATATATCACATTTATATACATCTATTAATATATACATAGACATATAGATATGTATGTATATATGTGTGTCTGTATAAAAATTATACTATTATTAAACCCATTTTACAGAAAAAACTGAGAATCAGAAGAGATTAATTTATCCAAAGCCACATAGTTAGAAATTGGTGTAGGTTGAATTTGAGCCAGATCTTTCTGTGTTTTTAAACATTTTGAGCACAGCTCAGTGGCTGGTCTTTGAAAAGCAATGTATACAAGAAGTTATTTTCAAAAATGGAGAAAATCTTGGAAATAACATAGGACTTAAGAAAAGTGACCTGGGTCCCTTCCCGGGTTCTGCTGATAGCTGGATATGTCATCTCGAATGAAATGCTCATGTTTCCTGAGGCCTCAATTTCCTCTTGCAGAATGATGGGTTTAGAGTAGATAATCTCTAAGGTTCCTTCTGACTCTAAAAAGGAATGATTTGCTTCTGAAAGGCACTGTTTCTACAATGAGGATAAATACTCAGAATTCCAACCATTCAGAATCAAATGTAACATCCTCTCCTTGAGTAATAGAATAGCTATGGTCTAGTCATCCCCCAGATTTTAGCTCTCTTATTTTAACCTTACCTGGCATCCATTCTTCATACCATGGGCATTTTAATTTAAGAGAACATGTCATAGTCTGCAATTACAAATTGATTTATGTGGTTAGATTGTAAATTCCAAGAAGGTGGTGACCACGTCTGTCTGCTCACCACTGAATCCCTACCTCATGCCTAGCGCTGGACTTGGCCTGGAGAAGGTGCTCAGTCACATCTGTTGACCAACTGGATTTTAAGAGGGGCTCACTGCCCCCAGATTTTCAGTCCTGGCTAGAGTTACAATTTCTTTCTGCCTTTCTGAAAGAAGATTCTGGTAATGAATCTTTCATGCCCTAGGAAGGATATAATTTATTTTCTTAGCTCCTAATATGCCAGAGAAGCCAGTGACTGCAACTACACAAAGACACAGTGCACACTTTGAAGATCCAATACCACTTTTTCTCATCTTATAGAAACAAATAACCACCACATGTACTCACCAGCAAATTGGTTTCCCTGATCATCACCTAAGTGCACATTTGGGAATAACACCAATTGAGTATTGGACTGAGGTAGGGGGTGGGGAGAGGGGATGGGTGTATGCCTACATGATGAGTGTGTTGCGCACCATCTGGGGAATGGTCACGCTTGAATGTTCTGACTCGGGGGGGATGGGGGGTGGGGGGAGGGGATGGGGGTATAACTACATGATGGGTGCAATGCGCACTGTCTGGGGAATGGACATGCTTGAAGTTCTGACTCCGGGGGTATGGGCGGGACATGGGCAATATATATAACCTGAACTTTTGTACCCCCATTATAAGCTGAAACATAAAAAAAATATAAAAAAAGAAACAAATATTGAAGATGACCATATGAACATATATATCGATGCATCTATATCTAATTTAAATCTTGTCTGTAAGAAAGGATTACTGAGTATCTGTAAGCAGAGGCTTACTCATTTAAGAGACAGGATGGATAAACTCATCCTTATGCGCTTGGTGTTCTTGGCTAGAATCAGCAGCAGAAGTGCTCCAATCCCCTCTACTGATGTGCTAATGACAAGCCCACCCAACTGCATACGTTTTATGGATTGCTATGCCTTTCAACCTGGAATGTGCTACAGGTAGCAGCCAAAGCTACTTTGGTAATTGGGGGCAGTGGGTTTGTGAACTGCCCCCTCTCTCTTCCTGCAGCTTATCCCCTGGGATGCCACAGTCTAGGGCCGTGGAGCAGCTGGAGCCGCAGCACAGTGGCTGAGGTTGTAGGCAGCCACACGGCAGTGGCTTCTTGGCAGGGAGCAGTTCAGTCTAGGACCACACGGAAAGCAGACATGCTGACTACAGCTTCCAGCAAAGAAAATGAGATTTTCTGCCTGGGTTTGGTGGGCTGGGACAGGGGAGTAGAGGGGGGGGTTGGAGAGAGTGCCAAGCTAGGCTGTTGATGAGAGTGTGGGAAGATTCAAAGGAAGGAAAAAACAAGAGGAGGCACTTTGCCAACTCAGACGCAGTTGGGCTTATCTCCCCCCACCCCTTTTCTGCTTAAGTGAGAAATCCGGCTGGGTGGGGTGGGGGCAGCCCGGAGAAAGGAGTGATTCTGCTAGGGGAGCATGGTTGGTTGGACCCAGGAAGGATGTGTCTGCCAGCTGGGATCAGGGCCAGGGGAGGCAGGAGAATCTAAGGGAAGGGAGATGAGGGTCAAGAAGAATAAAAGAGAGTGAAAGAATGACACAAGAGGAAATGTCCCACAAGGAGGAGAGAAGAAAGGAGTAAAGAAAGGAGAAAGCAAGTTGGATAGATAGGGAAGACCCATGTTTCTGTCACAGAGCAGGCCTACCTACCAAATGCCAAGATAAAATAATGTTCACATGAAACAAGCAATGAACAACCACATGGTACAGAATAGAGTAAATCTACTGCTCCTAAATTTCTCCTGGTGGGTGTCAATTTCCACGGGAATACAGTTTTCCAAAACAGCAAATCACTGAAGAGCTGTAAGCTATTAAAGAAAAGTATTGTTTTTTAGGTAAAAGCAGAACAAACAAAATGCTATCCAACACAGAAAAACCACATACTACTTCTAAATATTAGATTTTCCTAAAATATAATGTAAAGTGCAAGAATCCTAAGTTTCCTTATTTGCCTCTCTAATAAAATATAAAAATATAAAGACCTTCTTGTAAGAGATTGTGAGAAGGGAAAATTACAAATGTTGATGAAATAAATTCCATTTATTTTTATTGTTTTTAATTGACACATAATAGTTGTAAATATGTATGGGGTACATATTTTGAAATATATATAATGTATAATGATCAAATTAGGATAATTAGCATATCCATCACCTCAAATATTTACCATTTCTTTCTGTTGGGAACATTCAAAGGCTTCTCTTCTAGTTATTTAAAAATATTTAATAAATTATTGTTAACTATAGTCACTCTGCAGTGCTATTGAACTTATTCCTCCATCTAGAGATAATTTTGTAACTTTTAACCAACTTCTCCCTATCCCCTGCCCCCTATCCTACCCAGCCTCTAGTAACCATTATTCTATTCTCTACTTTTATGAGATCAATGCTTTTCAGTTTCCACATATGAGTGAGAACATACAGTATTTGTTTTTCTGTGCCCAGCTTATTTCACTTAACATGATAACCTCTAGTTCCATCCATGTTGCTGCAAATGACATGAATTCATTCATTCTCATGGCTGAATAGTATTCTATTGTGTGTATATACCACATTCTCTTTATCCATTCATCTGTTGAGGACACTGAGTTTTTTTTTTTTTTTTTTTTTTTTTTTAAGATAGAGTCTCACTCTGTTGCCCAGGCTAAAGTGCCGTGGTGTCAGCCTAGCTCACAGCAACCTCAAACTCCTGGGCTCAAGTGATCCTCCTCCTGCAGCCTCTCGAGTAGCTGGGACTACAGGCATGTGCCACCATGCCTGGCTAATTTTTTCTATATATATTTTTAGTTGTCCATATAATTTCTCTCTATTTTTAGTAGAGACGGGGTCTCGCTCTTGCTCAGGCTGGTCTCGAACTCCTGAGCTCAAACGATCCACCTGCCTCGGCCTCCCAGAGTGCTAGGATTACAGGCATGAGCCACCGCGCCCGGCCGACACTGAGGTTGATTCCACATCTTGACTATTATGAATAGTGCTGCAATAAACATGAGGGTGTAGATAACTCTTCACTGTACTGATTTCCTTTCCTTTGAATATATACCCAGTGGTAGGATTGCTGGATCATGTGGTAGTTCTAGTTTTAGTTTTTTAAGGAATCTCCATACCGTTTTCCACAATGGCTATACTAATTTACATTCCCACCCACAGTGCACAAGAGTTCCCCTTTCTCCGCATCCTTGCCATCATTTGTTAGTTTTTTGTTCTTTTGGTAATAGTCACTCTAATTCCATTTTGAAATGATGGCACTTTTAGAACTTTTTGATGCACTTTTTTGGAGGCTGATGAAGAGCTAAAAACCCATCAAGTGAATCTTACATTTTTGGTGACAATCTCACAAGTTACATGTGGCTTGGGGACCAAAATTCCACTGGCTTCAATCTCATAGAGAGACTGAGCCATATTTTGGCTTAAGTGCCTAGAGGACAGATTTGGCTATTTTATTAGACTAATTACACATAAAAGAACCCAAATCTTCCCCATCCCACTTCTGAATCTAGGCTTCAGGAGGGCTTGTAAACTTCCACTCTTCCCCTTGGGACCCTGACACTGCCACCTGAACAAGCCTGACAGAGCATGGGGGGGCCACATAAAGGAAAGCCTCGATGTCCTAGACAAAGCCGTTTTAGATCAGATTATAGCCCACTGACTCCCAAACATGTACAAGAACCCAGCTGAGATCAGCCAGCAGCCTACCCAACTCCTAGCTAACCGCAAACGCACAAGTCAGCATGGCTGAGACCAAAAGAGCTGCCCCATGCGCCCATGAGTAATAACTAACACTCACTGTTTTAAGCCATTGAGTTTTGGGATCGTTTGTTACACAGCAACAAACCACTGATAGAGTTACACACAAACCGGAGGCTCACCTGCACATTCGTATTGCAGACCTTTTCCGTAATACCCCTTCTCACAGATGCACTCAAACTGGCCTGTGTGCGTCCCACATTTGCAGCTTGCCATTCGGTCACAGCAGTCTTTGCCAGCTTCACACAGGTACGAGCAGTGGGACATATCCTCTTGAATAAAACTTCCAGAAGGTAGATCTACCAATAACATGTGACAGAGGGCAATAAAAACGTGAGTAACAGTTGCATGTTACAAGCTCTAGTCATTAAAATTTAAGTGCAAGCTGGAGAAAATATTGTTTCATATCTGCCTAATTCCCAACTGCTTCCTACTCCCACCCAGACATGAACGTGTGTTATTTGTACTACCACACTGTGGGAATTTGTTTCGGCCAGTTAAGTTATTTCAGTCTGGGACCTCATCATCAATTCTCAAGGCCATCCAGGGTCAGGCAGAAATTAAGTACTTTAGTGAGGAATCTCCAGATGCAGCAGGAAGTAAGGCAGTCAGTTCCACAGGTCATTCCCCTGGCTTCCAAACCAGCAGTGTGCAACTGCCTCTGCATGAGGTCAGGCAGCAGCAACCAGATTTCCAAAATCCTTGTTCAAATGAGAAATTAAGCCATAATCCTGACCTCTGCAAACGGGTGTTGATTGTGAGCTACTGACTTTAGGATAAATATGATCACTTCCATAATTATTTGACTGATCACTTAAAGAACAACGGCACTTAAGTTAAATAATAAAACCAGGATCTCATGTATCTCTCAATTTAAAATAAATTAACACATGTTACATAAATAGAACCATTCTTATTATAATACTTGAGCCACGCTCTGAGGTGAGGCATGCTGGGAATTCAACAACTCAGGCTCAGCAGTTCAGAAAGTGAACTGAACAGGGCAGAGTAAGGTTGAATATGACTGACCCAGAATGGATGGCCTAAAGTGGGCAAATAATAAGTCCATTTATTCTGTTGAAGAACTTCAAAAGTCTTAGCCTAAATTCTAGTGCTAGGTCCATGGGGCTGGGCCCAAATGTAGTGATGGACTCATAGCAGGAACTCAAGTGGGTGAGTTTCAGAAAGACACATGGGCTGCAATTGAATACCTGGGAAGGAGATCGGTGCTGGCCTCAATTATGGGATATCTTTCCCTATGCATCTAGGTAGGGGCAAAGAAAAGAGAAGACTCTGACCCCAAAGAGAAAGAGACCAACACAACCAAGCACCCTATTAAAGCTCCTTCCAACATACTATGGTGTAGGTAAAAGACCTGCAACATAGGCCCATGGACTTAGCTCCAACACACTGAGCCACAGGTTTATTTGGTAGTAGAGCAAGTTGGGGAGCAAGAAAAACTTAGTTGTCAAGATTGCTACATTACATTCAGGTCTGGGAGAAAGATAAGTGAAGTCACATGTAGGGAAAGCTATTATTCTGTAATCTATGTCTACTGAGAATGGCCAGAAACATGAACAGTCTTGAGACCAAAAGTGGATCCACCCAAATTGAAAGCCCATTCTACTAAGTGAAGTATCACAAGAATGGAAAAACAAGCACCACATGCACTCACCATCAAATTGGTATTAACTGATCAACACTTATGTGCACATATAGTAATAATACTCATTGGGTGTCAGGCAGGTGGGAGCAGGGAGGAAGGGATGGGTATATTCACACCTAATGGGTGTGGTGCTCACTGTCTGGGGGATGGATACACTTGAACCGCTGACTCAAGTCAGGCAAAGGCAATATATGTAACCTTAACATTTGTACCCCTGTAATATGCTGAAATAAAATAAAATAAAGAAAGTAGCTGCAGAGACTATAGAGGCAGAAAAAATGAGGCTCCTTTCCTTTGATCTGATCATGCCTTCCCAGTAAAAACAGGGTTTCTTCTTACCAAACCCAGAAACTCAGCCAAAGTATTACACATTCTAGATATTAGTTTAGTGTAATAAATGTGGTGTCTTCTAAAACCTTATTGCATTATAGTAACCCAAACCTTTTTCCCTGAAGGCTCTGCCCCACCTAGTTTTTGGGTCAACTCAAATCAGGGCAGAGGGCCCCAGTCCTGCAAGACAGAGGGATGGTAGGACTGGAAATTTGTCCTCTACAATGCAGCTGATAACACTCATAATTTCAAATACCATCTAGTGACACCCACTATCCCCAACTGCAACCACCCTGTTTTCCCCCTTAACACATCACTCTCCCTGGAGAGAAAGAGAAAAAAAGGTAGTCACAGTTTCTGAACTTCTACCATGTGCCAGATACTATACTTGGTGAAGTTTAAATATTTTATTTAATCCACCTGAAAAAAATATGTGATACATGTCATAATGCTCTCCATTTTGAAAGAAGAAAAACTGAAGCTCATAGTTGTTAAATAAGTTGCCTATGGTAATTAATAATATTAATTAATAAATAGTAATAGCTGACAATTATAGAGCACTTAGTATGATAAGCCATCAGTAACTTTCTAATCACTTTATATGTATTAACCCATTTAATCCTTGTAACAATCCTAAGAAGTAGGTATTATTCTCAATCCCTGTTCTATTAACAAAAAACATCTAAGCAGCACAGACAACAGATACTTTGTCAAAAACCACTCAACTGGTAGGTAACAAAACTGGGATTCAAATCTAGGCATTCTGGATTTTTAAGGCTTAGCTCTTATATTAACTAGACTTCATTAAGTTGTAGGCCCAGAACTTGAATCCAAATTGTTTCACTTCCCAAACCCATTTTCTTGCCACTTCTGAGCCCTGCCCTAAGTCCCTGCTCAACTTCTCTAAAATCCTAGCCTCCAATAACTTTTGTCACACCATCCCTCAGGGAGTTAAATCCTTTTTTTTTTTTTTTTTTTTGGTATCCACAGCTACAGCCCGATATCCTGCTCTAAACATTTTTCTTGACTTTATAGTAGGGCTAACCCATTTATTATAATATCACCAATTGCTTAGAACCTCATATTGCCATTATTTTACCCTAAGAAAGAATCTTTCACATGGATACCTGCAAGGATCAAGTCATCAAGTCTAATTTCCCACATCACTTTGATCTGAGGCTAAATTTCCTGTAATCTCCTCTCAGTCTGTAGTTGTTTCTCCTACCTCACCAAGACACATGCCCATATTCTGACAGAAAGTTTATCTAACTTAAATTATGCAACTAAACATCCTTATAAATGATGTACAAAAAACTCTAATGAATGAATTTGCTGATTTTTTTCCCCTTTTAGGGTTAATGCTCTGAAGCTTATACATAAGCATATTTATCTTCAAATGGTCAGGTCAAGATGTATACATTAAATATTTATTGTCCCTATACCTTAATGTATACTTCTGGGAGCATTTTGGTGAGATTCACTGGGCATGTCTCCGAATGTTTATCTCCTCTGTCCAGATAACTGTAAAGAGATCTAAGTCAAGGCTTCCCACTCTGTGTGTGGCCTCAAAACACACCTAAATTCATTCCACTGATTCTAATGATTCTAGGTGGGAGCATATGGCTATTTTAGTGAAAATATATAACAGCTGTTAAGAATCAAAACAAAACAAATACTCTGTTGCAAGGTCAGAATGTCATCTCTACAAAGTTTAGCACATTTCATGATACCCAAAGGACACATGGGCATCATCCTCAGCGAAGACCTTGTGAGGGTTTGATATTACTCTCCAGTGGTTTCAGGCAGTAAGAGGGAAGGAAATCCCATTTAAAGGTACCTTTGTTGTACCATTAGGTTTCCATTACCTTCATGCAATGCTCGGCGAGCTAAAGCCTCAAATTCTTCAAAACTATGGAGCAGGTAACAGTGCTCCTCCTTTGGGGTGGAAGCCATATCATTCAGTTCTCGAATGTTTCCTTGCCATATGCCAAAAGTGAAGATCTCCACTCCAAAATCTCGTAGTGATGCTGCAATTGGTCTAGGGTCTCCCCCATTGGAATATCCATCAGTAATGAGAAATATAACTTTTGTTGAATTTTCTCTAGAATGACGAAGAATTTGCTGTAATAAAATAGGGAAAGTTAGTATGAGTTTGCACTGTGTTGCCCTACTATGTGCTTCCTTTCTTACGTAAGATAGTACTTATGAAGATCGTTAGCATTTCACAGGAGTGAGGAATAGAATAAAACAGAAATAGGCACAGACTAGAGCCTACAATGATCTTCTCATAGAACCACAATAAACCTCAAAAGCATTTAAAATGTCTTATCATGATTATCATCATCATTGTCATTGCTGCAGAGCTTGCTAATAAAGAGCAATAAATGTTTATGGAATAAATTTTTTTATTAATATGATCACTTATTTTTATTGATTCTTAGGCTCTCAAAATATGAACAATATCTGAATCCTATGTATCTATTTCCAAGCATACCTATCTAAATATCTATCTCTTTCCATCTATCCAAGCCACCACATGATCATACATTAAAATCCTAACAAGAAGAAAATTTAACAGCATATGTCTTTTCCAGAGTCAGTAATGGCTGACTTGCTTCCTATATTTGTTTTTCCACTGCTCCTCCAAAAATGTAGAATTGATTCAATACTTTATCTTTTTTGGACCACCCAGTATTAGCACAAAATCTGATTTTTGGTGGTATCCTATCTTCATGAGAAAATATTGATTCACTACATCTGACACTTGGGTTTTATTATTTTAGGACAAGTGAATTCTGTTTTACAATGATGTATACTGTTCCTTCTCTATAGATAGAAGAAAAAAAATGAAATCTCTAAAAAAGGCATTCTATTTATTGCCATTGATGCTTTGTAACTATAAAGGCACAAGAATTCCAATGGTGATTCTGGCACTATAATTCAATTTGCTATTGTTGCTTTTCATTGGAAGGAGATAGAAATGGTAGAGAAGTGCCACGGCATGTTTTCTGGTGAGTTCTTAGAAGGAATTCGTATTTATTAGGCAGTAATTCAAGAAACACTATGTTTTCCAGAATGGAGGCAGGAAGAGAGACAATTGTATCCTATGTTTTGTTAAAACTAAAAGGAGATATTATGATTTAAAAAATGTTTGGCTCAATTCACTTTAGGGGGCAGACTCACTATAAGATCCAGATTCTCTCAGACTGTAAGATTCATGTCTGTAGAAAGCCATCTCCATTACTATAGAATAATGGATAGTGATTGCAACTCAATAATTCTTACCTTAATTTTGTTAGTGTTTCTGAGCTAAAGTTAAAACTGTTAAATTTAAGCAAAATTAAACTAAAAACGACTCCAGAAAACGTCTGGAAAGCCAGCTGTTTGAGAAGAGCTATTCAAGCACTTTGCCCTACTCCTTCTGAAAAACCAAATGAGATCAAGGAAAATAGTGCAGATGGGACCATACCAAAGACAAGCATAGAGGGCAGTTTGTATGATGGAGAAGCATGTGAGATGTTACCAGAGACATTTTCCAAATACACACACCAAGGAGCCCCAACAACAGCCTCGAAAATTCTTGGCTCTTATAGTTTAAAAAGTTGCCATCTTGAGATTTGGAATGAATGTTTAATAAGTGTGAAATTTTTCCACACTCCAGACCAGGAAAGAACCTCTGCAGAGAGGAAGAGGAAAAGAGTTGGAGGAGAACAAGGGATGATAGATGTTGTTGTGAGGCCCTGAACTCTCTACCAATCTCTCTATGCCCCACCCCCACCTCAATTACAGAAGAAGAGATGATTGATAAGCATCCCTTTAGGTACAGGGATCCATGGGTCCTCTTCCCATTTGGATATATGGGATGGTGGCAAGTCTCACAGAAGTGTCCTTGGTGACAGGGACATGGGACAATAGAGTATAATTATGTAGGTGTTAAAGGAGAGAGGACTTAATGGATCTTCTGTATTCCTAGACAGGTGCAGGAGAGACTCCTGAAGGAGTCCTGCAATACTAAGTCTGTGGCAGTGGATGACACCATGGATCCTGTGAGCCAAAATCCAGATACAGATGTGTCTCTTTCTGGCAATATTCATAAAAAGAGATCCTGGAAGCCCCAGGAGATAGCTGCATCAAAGCTGACAAAACTAACGAATAGACATGCCAATGACCAACAATGAGCACCATGAGCATTGATGAGGATATTGTCATCTCAGAGGATGGAAGTACAGGAGCTGAGAGGTGTCAGAGCTGAAAGGGGAACATCCCCTCCTTTGCCAGAGCTTAGACTTAACTACAGGGAGGAAGAGAAGAGGAATAAACTCCTGAATATGACTTTGTTTTCAAAAGTGAAGTGCTTGAGAAACTTCTGATTTTGAATTTGCTTGGAAACACCCAGATGAAGATTTCTGTCATCAGGTAACTGGGGTGTCAAAATGTAAGTTACATTAAGTATTAGGAAAATAATTATTTTTTAAAAAATATTAATCAAGTATTTTATCTTTTACATACACAGTTTCTATTCCTGATGGAATCTTGTGATATCTTAGAAAGAAAGTAGAGAAAACTTTTTGGAACCCTACCATCCCTACCTGTTTAGAAGAAGAGGCAAAAGCTAGAGATGAATGCCAGGCCTGGGATGGAAGCAGGTCACTTTATCTAATCCTTCTGCAACACAGCTCAAAGACATCCAGAGGTGACAGGCCCAGCATTTCAAGGGCAAGGACACCTTCAGACAGAAGCCTGGTCTTCTCCTCAAATGTAACTTCCTTGAAGGCAGGTATTTTTGTCTATTTTTTCAATTCCTCAATACCCAGAGACCAGAGCAGTGTATGGCAGACAGTACATTCAATAAATATTTGTCAATAAAGAGCAGTCTATATTGCAGCAATTCTTCTAGTTACTCAGACACAAACTTTGCAGCCATCCTCCTTATCTACTATGTCTTCCTATATCTCATTTTAGAAAGTTTTCCCACTCCAAGGCTATTAAAATATTCTCATATACTTTTCTCTGATGCTTTTATTTTTTTTTTTTAATTCTTAAATCCAGATAGACATTTTCTTTTGTCTTTGGTGTGAGGTAGAGACTACCTTTATTTTTATTCACTTAATAAGCAATTTTCCCCAAATCATATACTGATTGATCTATTCTTTCCTTATTATAGTTTGTCCTTTCTGTTTTATTGAGCTACTTGGTTATTCTTGGCTAACACCACACTGTTTCAGCTGCTATAGTGCTATAGCATTTTTCCATATCTGGTAATCCTTTTTTCTCTTTTAAAATGTTGTGGTTAACCTTGAAAATTGTATTTTCCAATAGAGCTTGAGAGTTGGTTTATAAGATTTTTCATTAAAATTTCTCTATCTAACCATTTGATCCAATAATCTCACTTCTAGGAATCTGTCTCAAAGACATACTAGCATACAAACAAAAACAGACAGAATCAAGGCCCAGCCCCGGTAGAAATAAGCATCTCTAAAGCCCTGACTAGAGTCTCCAAAGACCATTACCTTCTAAAAGGAAATAGGAATTCTTGGGGAAATGGTTGATTTCAAGTCTAGGATAGGAAATACACAATGTGAGCTGGGAACATTCTCTTATGACACAGAACAAAGAAGCTCTTAAAGAAAGATTCCTAAGTCAAAGAGAATCAGGAGCCAGCCTGAGGAGGCTTCTTCTGGCCAAATAAAGGGCAAAATAATAGTAAAAATAGTAAATAAATTAAAAAAATAATAATTGGAATGGATTTAAATGTATGTAGTATAATATATACACACATTCATGTGTGTATATATATGTATGTATTTACATTTTCAGTTATTATGCATTCCAGGGGGAAAGTCCTATCAATATAAACAATAATTGGAATGGATTGAAATACACGCACAGACACACACACACACATACACACACACTTTTTTCATTCAGCACCACCTCTGGAGAAAAGTACAATTATCTTTCAGGATGACATGAAGTGAGACATTATTTAATTTGCCTTTAAAATTACATTTTTTCACATTCAAAGGGTAACTCTTGGTTCTAGTATTCCAAGATGTAGCAAGTTGTGCTTATATCATTCTTGCTTTTTACTAATTAATAAACTCTCTCTGTTTCTGAGTTGTTCTACTCTGAAGTCATAATCTAACCTCTACAGACACTCCCCTATGCTTGTGCCCTCCTTTTTTATTTTTACATTTCAAAATATTAAGGGGGTATAAATGTTTTGTTATATAGATAGCTTTTATAATGCTTTAGTCAGGACTGTAAGTGTGCCCTTTTTGATTACTGTCACTTCTACAAAGTCATGGCAGTTAACTATAAGCAAGACACTAATAAAGTAAGAATTCTGATGGAAAGGAGGAGAAGAGTGAAAAAAAAAACCGGAATATGACTCTTTCAGTATGGTATTCTTGATAGTGCCTGCCACAGAGTATGTACTCATAAATATTTATTCAGTGAATGAATGAATGAGTGGACCAGTGGAATGGATAAACTCCAGGATAGTCTGGATCAGAGAGGTGCTTGAAGGAGTCTCAAGTAGTAGAAATGTGTATGTGTGCTCACATGTGTGCGTGTTTTGTATAGTTTTATTAAAAAAAAAAGGAAAAAAATTTCCTTTTGTGCTTTTATTGCTCTTATGAAACAAACAAATGCTATCTTGTAATATTAATCTTAGCTCATGTTGATAACAACCCTTAACATCCAGGTTAGAATTCAGCAGAGATTTCTCCCTGTACTGCTCATTATACACAAAACTCTTCAAGCTGTAATTCTAGTTTTCTTCTCTTATTGCAGAGAACTGGTGAGTATTTACAGGAACCATTATATCTTTTGGCAAGACAATATATTAAGCTTAAACTAGCAAGAAGAATAGCAGGACTAGTAGTCCAAGCAACGAATTACACAAGATCTGGGTTTGGAATGCACTTTAAAGATAGAGGAGGGGTGGAGATTTACTGAAAATAATTTATCCCCCCACCCCAAGCTTTGTGCTTCATCATACTTCAATAAAAACATAATTCAATAAAAACATTTTTCATAACCCAGATTTAAGAAGTAAATAGATCTGTGGTAATGTTTGTGGAATGTGGTAGAAGCCTGGCACTTGATTCTCTTCTTGGTGTTCCTGAATGGGCTACCCTTTGAGAGGCATTTAAGAAATGGAATTTTTTGGTCCAGAATGTTGAATGAGGCAAACCCTTTGCTGCCAAAGAAAAACTCAACATGGACTTTGTATGGCAAAAGGTTATCACCATCTGTATTATATCAAGCCTCTGATTAGCTTGTATAAATATCTGGCAGGGAAGTAAGCTTCCCTCGTCCAGGCAATAGTCATTAGAATGATAAAAATGCAGGGTTGTGTAACATTGTTCTAACACCCGAGATCCATCACCATTACACAAGACTGCACCCCCCAACCCCCACCCCAAGTGAGGCCACAAGAGAACTGTTTTGAAAAATGGTCTTGAAAAAAAAAGAGAGAGGTTACAACAAATCCGGTATGGGGATGGTATTTGTTCTTGGGCTCCATTAATCAAACTACATGCAGAGACAATACCAACTGCAACACAATCTTAGCTACGATTACCCATTGGGACCAGCCTTGACTGAGGATACTAACTAGAGAAGGTAGTAAGTCATTTTTAAAGAATTTCATACCATGAACTAAAACCTATTGTGATTATATCAGTGTCACCATTTTCTCCTCCAAGGAGCAGGAAATTAATAAATTATGTTAGTGTTTCAGCTCGTTTTGCATATGTATTTTTCTCTGTGTTAGGAAACATTCAGTACAAGCAAGGTACCATAAGCTCTTTTTAATACTTTCCTCACCTTTCAAATTCTAAAATTTCACCATGCTTTGTCTGTTGTTTAGTTAATATTTTTAATTGGAATACTCAGGTATTTCAGGTCAAAGTATGTTTGTTTTATATTTTTGAATATTATTTATCAGAAAAGAAGTTATTCTGCTGGTTCATCATTTTCTGGACTTCAGATATGTTAGTCTTTTTTCATTTTTATCTCATTCTCCTTCTTTTGAATTTGGTGAGACTGTCTCAAGTTTCTTCTATATCACTGTTTTGGTTTTATGCAGTGTTGTTTTCTTCCCTTCTACTAATTAAGAATTAACCCTGGCATTGCATTTATTCTCGTTATTATGATATTTCTTTCTATGATGCAGTTCTCCATGATTCCTTTCAGCTTCTCAGCCAGTTTTGTTTTAATTTCAGTCTTTTGTTTATTCCCTCATTTCTCATCTCCATTTCAGTGTTTTATTATGTATGTAAAGTGCATGTAACAAATGCTTTCTAGGATTTAGTTTTGGGTTTTTTATAGCAAACTCTCATACTTCATATATTACATTCTATCTTTATTTTATTTAGCAGAAAATTTTCAAAGAAGCCAGATGTAGTTGTGGGTTTTTATTCTGCCTTTTCCTCATCCATGAATGAAGGAGTCTATCCAGTCACAGTGCTTGCAACAGATAATAAACAACTGGGTAAAATGAGTGCTAGAATTCATGACTGTAAAACTTGCTATTACTATTATTATCGTTAAAACAAACTGATAACCTATTCAAGTGTTCGGTGGAGACGGATAAAAATAAGCCGAACCCTGTGTCTGTTGGAAAACTGATGACCTCGATTAGCAGTGTCCAATAGAACTTTCTGTGATGATTGACATGTCATCTATTCTGTTCAATACAGTAGCCAGTTGTCACATGGGGCTATTGAGCAACAACTGAGGAATTACATTAATGATTTTATTTAATTTTAATTAATTTAAACACTTTTTTCCTTTTTAGGTTAATCTTTTTTAATTTTTTTATTTTAATTTTGTTAAACTTCAGACTATTATGCGAGTACAAACGATTTGGTTACATAAATTGCTTTTGTACTGTGCCCATCCCCCAGATAGTGCACATTGTATGGGTTACATGTGATTTTACCCATCCCCCCCTCCCCTCTCACCTGCTTGATTTCCCAAGAATGGATCCATGTGGCTAGTGGCTACAATATTGCCCTGTGCAGGTCAAAATAGATATATTCTCATCCCAGGATGAAAAACACAAAAAGTCTAGAGTAGGTTTATAAAGATATATCAAATGTGGCACCAGAATCCACCCCATCTTCCAAGTCTGAAATCTGGGAGTAATCTATGATGCCTTCTTTCTGACCTATCCTATTTAGTAACCATCCAGAACTCCATTTCACTTCTGAATTATCTACCTGTCTCACCATCTTATTGCCCCAGCCTTGTTTCAGGCACTTCAGACTGGATTTTTGAAAATCAGGAGTTGCTTTAAACACTCTAGCTGAAGCTGCTCTTCTTTCAAATTCATTTTCTGACCTGCCATCAAAATTATTAGATCTTTCTAAAATACTGATCATGTCTTTAAACTTCCAATATGTTCCCTCTGTCTACAAAATAAAGTCCAAGTTTCTTTACATGTCCTTTCACTATCTAGTCCTAAGTAACACTTCCAGCCACATCCCTTACCACATCCCGCCTCCTGTCTACCTCTCCAGTCTACCTCTCGCACTCCATTCTTGCTACACCAGTCTATTTGGAGGTTCTAGAATATACTACGCCTTCTTGATGTTTGCTCTGCTTGAAATTTCTTAACAACTCTTTCTCATCTCCAAATATGTCCTCTTCTGCCTTCTACTAGTTCTTCAAAATAAACTCAAAGTTTCTCTCTTCTTTGATGTTTTCCCAAATTCTTCTGCTATGTACAAAATAAACCCAAACTCACATTCAATTATACTAACCCTGTCATAATTATAGTTAATACTTATAGGTCTGGCTAATCTCAAGCTAGATTGCGATCCACTCTATGGCAGGGATTGATACTTATATTTTCACTCTATTGAGGGTAAAAAAATAACTATGAAATAAGTGAATGAAAGAATAGATAAATGCCTCAATTTTCACTAGCTGTATGTCCAACAGGCAAAATAAACTAATAAACTCTAGGCCAAAAATTATTACAGTAAACCCTGTTCTACAATTATGAAATAAAAACTCTTCTAAATATTATATTTAAACTTATTTCCCCAAAACTATATTGAGCCTCTATTATATACCAGGCACTGTGTTAGGGAGTTCTTATTGTACTATTTGATAACACAACAGAACCATTAACTAAAAACAAATAAACAAATTAAATAAAACAATAACAAAAATATAACTGGAAAGAGTATTCTATAGTAACTGAGCTTTCTAATTTATACTGTAAATTTTAAATCAATCACATTTAGTATGTCTTATTTGTTTTAACAATTTACTTAGGCTTTATAGACTGAAAGTCTGGAAAGAAAAAAAAATGTTGGCTCTAGTAATATTTAGGCTATTTATTATAGTCTAGCCAAATCACAGAAGAACCAGAGGGTCAAAGAAGAACTTAATGTCAGATTTATGGTCACGGAGTTTTTCCACCCACATACATGCTTTAGTTATTAAACATGCACACAAATCATTTTGAAATGGACCCATGGGACAGTACATCAAATTGGGAAATGGTGTGCACAGGGGGTTGATGAGTAGCAGACTTAATCAAGACAGTAAAAAAAACAAAAAAACAAAAAACAACAGAACAAACACTTAAAAGACCAAATTTTTAATAATGCCAAATTCCACTATTTGGAATAAAGTTACACAAGGGATAAAGAAAATCTGGATAGCAAAAGTAAACTCATCAGAATCCAAATGAAAATTAGAGGCTAAATAACACATCACTCTTAAAACAGATTGCTAATTTACTACATGCTAAAAAATCAAATTCACCTCTGTTATTAACACTGTTGTGAATAACGTCATAAAATAATTTCAGTTGCCATGTTAGATTCCTATACAATATGACCAAGTAGGATTTAGCCTAAAAAGTCAAAGACACTAGAGACCTCATTCATGTGTCACATCAAGAGGTCAAAGGAGATAAGTAAGATAACCTTTAAGTGGCCCAAATATCATTTGGTATTTGGGCATCTGTTTATGATTTTACAAATGAATTAGGCAAAAAACAGAGAGGTACTTATTTAATACGAAAAAGAGAGCTATCATAAACCAATGGCCAAAATCATGCCTTAGGCATTCTTATTAAATTCATAAATAAGACAAGAACGCCCCATCACTTCTATGTGGGAAGTCAAGCTGACATACTGATGCAAGAAACAGAAGTAAGTGTAACATAAAAATTAATCATATTTCAAATGAAAGAGAATCAAACTGAAAGGAAATATTGAGAGGCTTTGAGAAAGATTTATACACAAGAATAACTATTTTAGCCACAAAATTTTTTAGTATCAACTGATCAGTGACAGGAGACTTAAAAATTCAATTGTGGCATATCTACATGATAAAATATACTTGAAAGGTAATTTTAGGAAAATTTATTGTATGAGAAAAATCTTAATTATGAAACTTCAAAAATAAAAATAATAGCATGTGTTTTTACTACATATTCCATATTATTATATATATACCCACCATATAGAAAGAGTAAGAGACAAAAACTGCCATAGTTATATTTTTCTGCTTTATCATAACCTATTAATGGGCATATTACTTCCATAATAGGGAGAAGAAGTGAAAATTATTTTTAGAGAAACATTTGCAAATGGAAGTTAGTAAAGACTTAATGTTTACTCTTAAATTGAAGGTATTTGCAGTTTTAAGATAAAAATTTACAAAGGAAAAAACAATGTACAAAGGATACCTTAATCACTCTTGGTTGTCCATAAGGACGGGATATCCACTTAATTACCTTTAAAAAAATTGGGGATTTCCTGGAAGCATATAGGAATATCCCTTCAAAGCCAAAAGCAGGGAGAAGAACTGGGCCTCAAGGGGAGTCTGAAAAAGCAAGCCAGCAGGAACCATGGTGGTTACTCTCCCCACCCTTCCATTGGTTCACTTCGGGAGTTACACAGTATGTTGTCTCAGCTTCCCTTTGCACATCTTCTTCCTTCACTCTTCCTTATGCTGATGGGATTTCTGTGGTTCTCTGTGCACAGTCTTAACTCTGTACTTCCTATTGACTGATATAAAAACAAAACCAAAAATCTACTCTCAGGGCTCTTTTTCTCTAATCCAGATTCCTAGAAGAATGAATATAAATGATCCATCTCAACCTCTGGATTGCCACCTATAATCTAAACAGAAAGAAAGGGACAACCCCCATGAGTAAGCAAGGGACTGAGGAAGTTGGACTGGTATGGTTCTAGTGGTTCTTGATTGACATGGTCTACAAAAGATATAAGCTATGAAGAGAAGAAAAAATTTAATGATATACTTAGGCTTAACCAGTAGGAAAATTGTTTGGAAATTTATCAGGTCAAATTGTCCTTCCAAAAGAGCACCAAATGCCAGGAAACATGGTGTGGAGACTGGGGAATTCAAGTGTAAAAGTATTACTGAAAAAGTAGAAAAATGTTATTTATGATTTAGAGCTATGAGAAAAGAAGTGATGTCTTCTTACCAGGTATTTTAATAATGCCCATAAAGGAAAAGTTTAGCAGGAGTTTTGAACATATGAAAGACACAGAAAATCTCATAATTATATTACAAGTATTTGGGCTTCAGCAACAAGCCAACTCTGGAACTATTCAAAAAGACAAATATATTTCAAATCAAATCTGCCACAGAGGGGATTCAAAGGGGTGGAGGTTAAAGGGAGATTTTAAGTTCAAGAACTTACTGTGTATTTTATTTGTTACAGTTATCTTAAATTCACCAAAAACACATTTAATTTGTGACATTTATTAGCATTCCAAATAAATGACATTTGGAAGTTTGTTTTATTTTTATTTTCTTTTTTGTATATGTTTGTATGAATGACCCCATCACTTAAGCATTATGGAACTAAAGATTCTGTGTTTATCATTAAAAAACTGAAATTAAACCCCAAATGATTTAGGGTTGAGTTTTATTCACAGTTCAGAAGATTTATTATAGGTATTTAAATGTTCAATCGATGACTGTAGTAATAGGTATATGCATCATCCTTCGAAGGTGTTGACTTTAAAAATTATTTTGAATAAAATATAGTCTCTTTTGGATTAAGCAATTCTTATAATTTACGTGCTTGCTCTTACAACAGTGACAGTTCTCTTTAAATATGCATTGGATATATAAAGGAATCTAGTTCATCGCCTACCATATTTGAAGAAGTTTTCTTCAAATATGATCATGGAACTGATTGTTAGAGCAAGGATTTTCTTTTTATCTGAAAAAATGACTAAAATAATCAAAGGGAGTTTTTTTTTTTCCTTTTGTGAATTGGGATAGCATATTGAAAGAACAGGAATATATGATGCAGGGGAACATAGAATTTTCCAGATTAGGGTAAATTGAATATAGCTAGAAGAGCAAGTCTTGTACTGAGGTTTGCAACATATACATTTAGAAACCTCAGTTTAGGCTGTATGATTGTTTGATAATAGGATTTTGGGTCACTTCGGACTAAAAAATTGATTTTTGCTTGAGTGGCAATTTTATTTTAATAAAGGATGTGAGGTTGAGTGCTGATTTAGGAGTAGAGGAACCCAAGAACTCAGAAAACTAGATAAATGAAGAGAACAAAGGTAGGTAAATATCTTGCAACTAGAAGATATGATCTCCTACTGCCTCAGTGACTTGGTCTCTAATGATTGGTAGAGACATCTGTTAAGGCACACGAGGTGGGAGATGACAGCTGCCGTAATTGTATCATGTACGAATGGCATCTGAAAGGCAATTCCCTAGACTGAAAGGGGGAGGAGTGGGCGTGGGATAACGGTGATCACCTGGGATTATCAGGCACTTTAGAAAGTGTCCATTCAAATGACAATCTCCAGTCTATGGCCACACCACCATGAATGCACCTGATCTCATCAACTGACAATGTCCAAATGTTCACTACTCTTAGTCATGTGTTTGCTCCAGTCTTCCCTCTGCTTGGTCATCATGTATCCAAGTCCCTCTCACAGCTGCCCTCTCTGCCTCATGTCTTTGCAATGAACTTCATTGGTGAGTATGTATCAGTATATGTTGTGTCTACTAGATCTTCTGACTACATGGCTTAGAGGTAGTTTTGCATGGTGGTTAAGACTTTAGACTTTGGCCCAGACTGCCTGGATTTGAACCCTCGTTCGTCAACTTAACCAGTAGTGTAACATGGTCAAGTTACTTATATTCTATATGCCTCAGTTTCCTCATCTGCACTTTGGGAATAATTATAATAACCTAACTGAGGAGGTTTGCTGTTGTAAGGATTTAATAAATTCATACAGGTAAAGTGCTTAGGGTGGTGTCTGACAAGCAGTAATCACTCAGCACCATTTACCATGATTTGTCCAAGGAACTTTCAGCATGTTGCTAGAATACTCTGTCAAGTAGAGGGACCAATTATAATGCAACCCACATTTCATTGAGAGCTATGAATGAAAACCAGTGATCCTGAGGCTGACATGATAGAATATGGGATAGGGAAAATTGTGGCTCTATAAACAATAACCATACACTCCACCTGGGTGAAAAACAAGGTGATAATGCCCTGGGCAGAGGACTGGAAAAGTAACTACTGAAATCTGTGGTGTTATGAGGATCACATCACAGGAGTGGTTAATGGGCCGTACTGGCTGTGACGTTGACAGGGGTCATGAATTCAAAAGCTCAGAGTCTGCAGATTCCCTCTGAACTCACTGGATGACCTTCTGTCCAGAGGTGTTATAGGGTTTGCTTCCTTGATCACATTTTGGGGGAAAAAGGCAGGGATCCACACCCATCTGAGATTCTTCTCTGTACTTTCCATTGCTCTCATGGGAAAGTGATCTGAAGGATGAATTTGCTAAAATTCTCCCACCCCTTAAAAAGTCAAGCACCCACTGAACACTCTTTTCAGAAGAAGTCTTAAGTACATTGTTTTAGCTAAAACAGAAAAGAAATCAGAGAAACACAATACAATCCTTGATATACTAAAATTAAATATACTAAAGGTAAGTATTGTCAAGAACCCTAAAGTTATAATGAACAGCATTTTCTAGGTCCTGTGGGAGATATTATATAATGTCAAATAAGATATGATCTCTCTCCTCAGCAAGCAGAGGGAAAACAACAGATGCTGTGAAAGAGCTGCGTATCATGTATGCCTACAATTTATCTTATAAGATACTTCCCTCAGAATTGTTCTACATTTTGGGAAGATATCAAATAGATGAATACAGATTACTCTGCAAAATTCCTAAAAAGAACTACACTACTGTGACCTCAGCCATCTTTGCCTACTAAATTTTGATATTGGGTCTTATGCCTTGAAACTATGGGAGAAAGGAAATTTTGATAGAGAAAAAGTGAAAGGAAATAAAGAGCGACCCATTGGTGGTTTCTGGGTTTGTGGATGCTCAAATGCTGGCCCAGGTGTGAGTTCTTTGGAGAAATCTCCATTTTTTCCTCAGATCCCACTTCTAGTACTACATCCACTACACTAACTCCTTATTGCTGGAGTTATCTTATTAGTGGGCAATGAAACGATTCAAGTTGAGCTATTTTCCAAATTCCTTCTTGCCCATGGAAAAGCCAGGCATCCTTGCTTTGCTAAGTGTTGACAGGGCAGGCTGCTCCTTCAAGCCTCCCTTTCAACCTGCAGCAGCAGACTCTGTTGACGCCTCCCCCCTGACCTTCCCCGATTTCCCAGGCCAGTATCTGCATCTTTGCCTGAGGGCTCTTCTTGGGTGCCTGGAGACCACTCTGCCTCCTTGCTGGGGACATAGGAGTGACAGAGAATTAATGCACTCCAGGGAGAAACCCTCAACAGTGACTGATGTGAGGTGGTCTATAAATACCTGAGACACTTCACCCTTCAATTGTGATACTTCTAAGGCCTGAATTCCACACTGCTTCCTAGTGTTTCCCAGTGGAGTTAAGCCTTAACTACCTTTCCCTGTTGTCGTTGGCTGTCTTCCTTTCCTTGTCTCACTCCCCTACTCTCCTATCAACATTTACTAGCCTCAACTCCCAAATAATTTATTTATACTCAAACCCTCATCTCAGGCTGTGCTTCTGGCAGAACCTAAACTGAGACATTGGCTGTGTCTCCAGATCACTCCTTCTCCCATAAATAGGCACCAGGGCAAAACAAGCTTCTGCCCAAGTAAATTCCAGGCAGTATGTAAAATGTCGGTCTTCCCTTCGCTCAGCTGCTGGAGATGGAAAGCACTATGTGAGGGAGGGGGGAGGTTTGTCTTTCAGTGTGAACATTGCTGTCCCCAAAGTCCAGGATCCTGATGCTTGCCCTGCTCTCTGTCTCTGTTTCTCTCTTGTTCCTGGGTTCTCTGCTTATATAAACTAGAGTAAGGGGCCGGATGCGGGGAGAGGGGTATGGTTGATTCTGTAGGGCCTGTTCCGCACAGTATCTGTGAACACTGAGGGAATGTATCCTCCTCAATGGTTGGTCACTCTCGTTAAAATGCGGAATACTTGGTGCTCTTTAGTGTGAGCCCTGGTCCCTGGTGCCGAATCTGGGATGACAGAGAAAATCCCACATAACATCCTCTGCAGATGCTTCCTTAAAATACAGGTTTTTACTAATTAGATACAAATAGCCTAAACTTTGGTATCTGTATTGCTAGAAAATTCCAACAATAATTGCCTCAAATTATCACTTTTGGAGCAACATTTAAAAGCCAAGTATGCATGGTTTGAAGGAAAACATGACTAAAAAGAGAGAAATCATGACTAGGAACAGGATTGTGAAAAACACAAATAAGCAAATAAAATTTGCTTAATTTCTTTCCAAGTCCATTTCAGATTCATCTGAAAAGGTAAAGCCTATACAATAGGACTAAAATTGATGAAGCCAGATATGACTAAATTGGTGTAGGTCAAAATGAGCTAAGGTAGAGATGCCCATATTGAAAAACACTCTCAAACACACTCAAATGTGCCGAGACCCCCCCCCCCCCCCCATCCAGAGCAGCAAGCAAAGACTGCCTTTCACTACACAGGACAAATATCACGATAAAACATGAAGCCTGAGAGCTAGAGAAGGAGAATTAATTGTGGAAAATGGGTCTTTTGATGCAACTATTTCATTTACATGTGATAACATTAGAATGTCAGAAAACAATTTTCTTCCCTGGGATGTTCTTTGGTGAGTACTACCAGTGAGGATAGGATAGACTGACAGAGCAGTGAGTCAGTGCCCCTCTCCGTGTGTGACAAACCAAAGGAAGGCCACTGTCTCCTGACCTCTCAGCAAGGTGGTGGACTCAGTTATTTCCACCATCTTTCCTGCTCTGGGTCACATCTTGGCCACTAGGTGCCTCTCCTCCGGAAACATCATTCATAGCTTGCCCAGCAGTGAAACACCACCTGAGGCTGCAGATTTTTTTGAGTCTGGATTCTTAAGATCCAGTGTACACTAGGAAAGAGGAACAGCTGGAGTAAAGAACAGGGTCCACAGGGGCACAGCCCTTCAGTCTGGAACCACTTCCCAACCCTGACGGACTCCATGCCGCAGCATGTGACATTTGACCAAAAAAAAAAAAGACCGAAATGGTTTGATTTCAATTTCCTAATAATGAGCGAAAGCATCATTCCATTTTTGAAACAGAGCTGTATTGTGGAATAGAAAGCAAAATTCTTGTGAATATTTAAGATAAAAGCTGGGGCTTTAAAGGATTTTTACATTTAAGAACAATAACTTCAGGCTATGCCACCAGATGCCTCAAAGGTATGTCACTTTTCAGTTACCTTTGCCTAGGTAAGACTATGATATTTTCCCTCCCCAGTAAGTTATACATGGTCATTACAACTACTTTTTCAAATGCAGAAGAGAGTCTACAGCCATACTACCCTGAATGCGCCTGATGTTGTCAAATGCAGAAGAAACAGAGATAGTTTCCCTGTAGACAGATATCTACAGGGGAATATACTACCTGTAAATAACCATTATTAATATTTGCAAAGCTTTCTTCCCAGTTTTGTGTTCCATGAGTGCATATACCTTATGAAATTAAATGTACATTATATAGAGAGTTTTATATACTAATGGTAAATACACCCAGAGTTTCACCTCATTTAGTATGTTTGGACAATTTACTATGTCATTGAATAATCTCTTAAATTAAGATTTTATTGACTACAGCACATGTCAGTGTGGATATGTCTTTACTTTATTAAACTCTTCTTGAGTTGTTGGAACTTGGTGGTTCCTGCCTATAGCTTCTGTGTGAAGTGTCATCCATCAGAGTTCCCCTGCTGGTTCTCCTACACTTTCATTTCTAGCTCTTCCCCTGGGCAGGAGGGGCTTCCTCAACTATTTCCTCCCCTTTGTCCTTTGGCTGCCCAGAGGGGACCTAAGTTTTACAGAGGTGGATCCCACGCGGGTGGCATTCATTTGCCCAGTATTTTCCATGCTTGGGGAGGAAAGTCAGTCTAATTTAGAGATTCAGCGTTCAGAAGTCGTGCAGCTAAGCCGCATTCTCCATTATCAGGAGATGAGGGCATGTTTGACTTTCCATCTGCCTTTTCTGCTATACTACATAACTCAATTGATCTAGAACTCAGGAGAGGTGAAGAAAGGTGTAATTGATTGGGCCTTCCCAAACCACAGCCATATTTTTTCTAAAATTTTCCTATTCCAGATATACTAAATATATCAAAGGTAATGCAGGATGAACTCTCTTTTGTAGGGATTATGTTTATCTCGGATTATTTTCTTATGAGAAATTCTTTGATTGCTAAATATTTAGTTTTAAGATTTATGCTTTTATTGCAAACATACTGACAATTTACCATATTGCTCTGGAAGCATGCTGCCAATTCTTTATATCTATAGACAAATTGTGAATGCTCTATGTTTAGAGAAAAGAGTCTGTGAAGAGGAAGATTTTAAAGGTATGAGAGAGAAGGGGAAATACTTGGTGAAAGGTCTGCCTTGCTGAGGGAAAGGACCTTTACTATGATAAATGTAAGAAAATAAGGGCAAATGCAAATGCACAAAAGTTTACAGGCAGATTTAGTGAAAACTTGAGAGCTTATATCTAAAAAAATTAGAAGCATATGCATTTTAACCACATACACATATATACATTTCAAATACCATCTTTGAAATTAAAAACAAACAAATATGTTTTGCATTAGCAACCAGTACACCCTATATCCAGCTGCTGTAGATAGGTATCTATCTACCTATCCAGAATAGGTAATAAAAATTGAGGCCATTAGGAGTGCTCCTGCAGGAAAATAGTGCATTAAAAACACAGGTATCTCAAAATGTATTTTATATACTCTAGCATTAGCTTACAACTGCAAAATTTTCAACTTTGTGTTATTAGCTGTTCTTAGTGTATGACTCAATTATGTAATAAGTCCTGCTAAGAACTTTCTTTAAAAACTTTTTCTTTATTTATCTTGTAGGAATTAAATATGTCCTTAATTTCAAATTATATTTATTCACTTAAAACAAGGTAGCTATCACTATTTCAATATATGCAGTAATAGGAATCTACACTCAAGTTTGCAGTTTTCACATTCAGTGCAGTTATGGAAGAAATATATGCTCTGAATTTGAAAAAAAAAACATTATTGCTTCACTCTTTACACAAATAAACCATCAACTTCTTGAATGACTTCATGAGAAAGACATATAGATAGCAAAGAAGATAACTACTTTAATAATCTTTTCATAAAGATTTATAAGAAACTGCATCTACTGATGTTTTGCACATTTCATTTTCTTACCCCTATCTTTCATTTCAAGTGAAGCACTGTAACGACATTCATGGGCTACAACAACTCTTACAGAGTATTTCCTATCCACAGTTGGCCTCCAAACCAGAGCAGGTTGCTGTATGTGAGCAGACTCTATGCCAGAAATCCATTCTTCATATGACATGGGGAGATTTAGAGAACAGTCTTAAAACCCTATGGGAAAGGCAGATGAAATATATAGCAGGAAATTCCGTTTTTTTTTTTTTGTTTTTTTTTGTTTTTTTTTTTTTGAGACAGAGTGTCGCTTTGTTGCCCTGGCTAGAATGAGTGCCGTGGCGTCAGCCTAGCTCACAGCAACCTCAAACTCCTGGGCTTAAGCAATCCTACTGCCTCAGCCTCCCGAGTAGCTGGGACTACAGGCATGCGCCACCATGCCCGGCTAATTTTTTCTATATAGATTTTTAGTTGGCCGTATAATTTCTTTCTATTTTTAGTAGAGACGGGGTCTCGCTCTTGCTCAGGCTGGTCTTGAACTCCTGACCTCAAGCGATCCACCCGCCTCGGCCTCCCAGAGTGCTAGGATTACAGGCGTGAGCCACCGCGCCCGGCCGGGAAATTCCTTTTAATGAAGAAGTCTCTTAACCTGGCAGCTTACTATAGAAAAGCCAAAGAAGAATCACGTTTTCCTAAGAAATGTTCATTTGTGTTTGCCAAATTAACCATAAAATAATTTTATTTTTGGTATGTAATTTGTCACTGTCAGTATAATCTTTTATTTGTGAGTAAATGCCATATTATTTAGAAGCCTCTGGCTTCTGGGAAATTAATATAAGAAGTTAGTTTGTATTGCTAATATTTAAATGAGTTGCTTAGGAACTTTGATAGTTTTAACTAAAAGAAGCATAATCTAGCACAAGGACTAGGGTATTTATTTAGCTAGGCAAGCCCTGACTCTTCCATCTTGATCTTGGCCTGGTTGGTGCCACTTGAGGAAGAAATGGAGTGGGATTTCTAGTCATTTCCCTGGTTAGATACACACTCTTCCTGACTAGTATGGCAAAGGCTGCTGGTTACCTCCTTAGCAGCCATCCTCTCCTTCTTCATCAGTTAAGCTCTGTGAAACTAAGAGTGGGCATGAGACCAAATTTTCCCCAGTGAGATCTATGTGGAAGTACGGTGTGGATTGCTACAGAGTCTCCTTAAAGGGAATGCAACAGTCTTTGCCCTTTTCTCCTTCCTGGAGTGAGCTCCTGACCGTAGGACCTCCAACAGCCATCTGAGACCACGAGGTGACCTGAAGATGGCGGAGCCAAGCTGAAAGGAGGGATCTGGATCCCTGAAGACCCATTAGCTCTGAATTTTCTACTCAAGCCTTAATTTGAGATAGAAATAAATGTCTATCCTGTTTAAACCAGTGGTATTTAGATTTTTCTATTATATCCAGCTAAACCTCTCCTAGCCACATCATTCATTCTAGTTTATACCATCTAGAGGGTTTGTACCATCTCAGCCTCTCCCAATGATTGTTCCATCTTAGGCCATGGAAGAGCAATCAAGGATCATGAAATGAAATTCCAAGTGCCACGTGGGGACTTTGATGAACTGAGAGAACACAAACCCAGAATTCTGTTAACAATTTTTCCAAAGCCAAAAAGTCGGATTTTTTAAAAACATGCTGTCCCCTGATTTTAAAATGTGTGCTTGAACTATACACACACACACACACACACACACACACACGTATACATATATATATATATATATAGCAATTGAAATGCACACATTGGGATTAATATGGCCTTAAAGTCATGGTTTATGTTCTTTGGGTTAGACTGTTGAGTTTTCAGCTTGTGTAACACTTTAGCAGCCCTGGGAATGGAATCCCCTATGTCTCCCTAAATTTTGATACAGCTCACAGACATAATATAGTAAAACATAGGCAGGGGGAGACCGGGTGACAAGTCAGAAGACTGGATCTACTTTCTTTGGCATTTGCTTAGCTTTGTGATTAGTGTTTAATTACCTAACCTCTATTAGTCTCTGTTGCCTTTTCTGTGAAATTAAGACAAAAATCATACTATAAAAGCCCTATGTAAATTACAATCACTTTAGAAATTTAAGGTCTATCTAGCCAAGAAGGAATGCATTTAACAATTCTACTTCACGGTCAGTGTTAACAGAAATCCCCTTTGGCACATTTACATCATTAGGTCATTGGTGGAGAACTTTTCTACGCTTTGACCACAGCTGTGAAGTAGGACAGACCAGTCTGCCCTTTCCATGCATTTCAACCAAACATAATATAATACTGGCAGCCAATAATGATAAGTGACTTTGACAGTACCAGTAGGTATGCATTCTTATTACACACTACAGTGTACATAGGAAATAGCAAAACTAATAAATGAAATACAGGCAAGTGCTAGATTAAGAAAAAATTTGAATTTGATATGAGGATTATTTGCTCTCTCTCCGAATTAAGAATTGTAGTACCACTTTTTGCCTGGGAAATATACATGAGGTCTAGATCTGTTTTATGCACTGAGGATTCATTTACTCATCATTCATTCATCGCATTTACACTTCTAAAGTTATGATGGGATTACAGAAGAGGTTCTTACATAAAACCAAAGGCAATATATGAGAATTGTTGAAAGCCTTAAGAAACACAAAAGAGAGAACATTTCCAGCGTTCATTTAGAAATATCTCTCCTCAGCATTGAGAAAGAACTTATCTTTTGTAACAGTGAGCAATTCTTGACATCAAAATCCATGCTCTGAGTTTGGAATGGCTGAATCCATTGCACATGGTATGAGGGCCCCCACTCCTTCCTCCAGGAAAGAAGAACCCAGACTTTCCTTATTCCTTCAGCACTGGGGCCATCAGAAAGACTAGTGCAAAATTTTCAAATATTATTATTAGTCTTTTGTATGAAAAAATTCCAAACTGGTCCTAATTTTGTTCATCAGGGTTTTAATCTAGTGGCATCTCACACATCTCCAGGTTTTATTAGAAAACACAAAAGTAGATGCTTTCTTCCCATAAGGCTAAAAGGAGATTGCTCTCCAGATAAAAGTGTGAATGGGTACCAGTGTGAACGTATAATAGATGCCGCTCTCTCCTTGAAGCTAGGAAGGGCTTCCACACATGGAGTCCCAGTCCTCTGGCCATCCAAAGCTTGCATTTTTGGCAAGACAGTACATTCCCCACCAGTGGATCATATTTCTAGAATTCTGGAACAATGAAGAAAACAGAATTTTTGTTTCAAAGGAAGCTTCATGCTATGTTTGTTTAACAGAATTTAGCAAAAGCAAAGTGGGAATGAGGGGCTCTGATTTTATTTGTATGTGAAATGCTTAGAGTACGGAGAGCCTGGCATTCATAGTAGGACCAATCCAAAATATTCAGTTTAGGAAAGGCAATTTATAAACACATGGCAGGGTGAAAAACCAAGAAGAAAGATCGTTATGAAGCAATTGTTCCCCAGAAAGGAAAAGCTAAAGAGCTTTCAATTAACTCTGTACAAGGTTTTCACTTAATTAAGTTCAAGGTGCTAAACTCTCCCCCAGGCTATTGATGGTGTCTCTGGAAGGATCTGTACTGAATACAGAATTCACTGCTTTAGTCCTTGCAGTATTTGATAACTGCTAGGGGACGGTGTCTGAAGAGGTGGTGTCTGAAGAGAAAATGTCTACACTGCAGTTTATTCATTCAAATCAAGTGTGATAATAGAGAGCATCCACCCCAGTTGTACATTGTCATCTTTTTTTGTTGTTGTTCTGTCATCCAGGCTGGTGGTGCAATGACATAATCATTGTTATCCTTTTTGTTTAGTCAATCATATGTGCTGAGAGATAATAGCAAATTTCATGCTGGTAAAGGAAATTCTACATTTCAAGATTTTACATAAGAGGAATAAGATGTCTGAATCATTAGGGGTAACTGTGTGGTTTCAAGGGTGTATCTGTGTACTGTATATGTTTATGTGTTTGTCTGCCCGTGATTGTGTCTGTGTGTAGTTGTGTGGGCACTCAGTTTCAAATGGAAGATTTGAAAAACTCATTCTTCTGTGGAAAGTAATTAATAATCTCCAAAATGTCCCTGTGACTTTCAATTTCACTTAAAGGCCAGATCATAATCAGTTCTAATATTATCATTCTGCACACACGTGGGAATCTGATGAAAGATCTTATTTCCATGATGAAATGTATGTCTCGGATCAAAACCCAAACAACACAGCTTATCAATTTCAAACTAATTCTGCAACCAAACACTTGTGTCTGATCGTGATGCAAAAATTCATATTTAAACCTCCACAACACCATTTCTAAACATTGGTCATCTTCTAGCAATTTTCTCTATATGTTATATTTTATTTATACCTAGGAATGCTCATCACAGGCTTGGAAAAGTTACAGTAAAGACATGTGGGTTTCCAGGTTAGACAGGGACTGGGTCCAGCTGACCCTCTTCTGCACTTTCTCATAATCCAACCAAAATGAGAAAAGAAAAATAAAGTCAAGGGGAAGTTCAGTTAACACAAACTTTTGGGAAATCTCTGCTTGTTAGATTACAAATGGATCCAGGCTGAAGTACGACACTGGGAACCTTCTTGGCAATTCCATTTTCCAAGACAGGATGTAGTATTTGGAAAGGGAAAGCTGAACACAGAGTAGGTCTTGAAGCAAGCACTGTGTACTTGACTCATTACCCATTTTACTGTTTTGGATCAACATTCTCAGAGGCCCCGGGCAACGTGGCCAAACCAAACAGAGGAGCTGGTATATGGCAAGTTTCCCCCTAATGCAGCAGGGTTCTTCTTTGACACAGTGGATCATGGCTTTAGGAATACAGCCAGCCACCAGGACTTCATGAGTACTTGGAGTGGAGGCCAGGTCTAATACGGAACTGAGTCTGCAAAACTGAACCCTGTGTGGTATAACTTCTTCAACTGATAGAGAGCATATTTAAGTAGCTATTTTATCTCCTAAAGGTGAAAGCCTTTAAAATTTCATAAGCAATGGAAAAAGCACAAATGAAGAAAAACAGATTCGACACATGGATAAAACAATGGATACTACTGCCCTAAACAAAATTAAAAGGCAAGTGAAACACTGAGAAAAAATATTTGCCACATACTTGGCAGCGGAGGGTTAATTCATCAAGTTTTAAAGAGTATTTGTGAATCAATAAGAAAAAGAACCACCTCAAATAAAAAATAGATAATAATTCCAAAGTATTTTAATGAGTATTCAAAAAAAAAAGAGCTATATATGGCCAATAATATATTTTAAAATATTCAGCCTCATTAAATAGGGAAATATAATTTAAAATGGTACTCCATTCCCCACTTAGAAAGTTGGGGGAGAGAATATTGAAATGATATTAGTCTGCGTTGCATAGGTACTGACATAGGCCCTGCATGTGGAATGCGATTTGGTACCATTTTCTGCAGAGCAACTTGGCACATGTATCAAATGCCTTTAAAAAATGTGCATACTCTTTGATGCAATAATGCTATTTCCGGAATTTACACTGAGGAAATTGTTAGAGATACGGGCAAAGATTTAGTCTTATCATGTTTGTAACAGCCTTAATATATAAGAATCAGTAATTATACAATAAAAAATAAAGACATATTCTATAGTGGAAAACTGACCACATAAAAATGATAAAATAGAAGCATATTTCTTATTATGGAAAGAAGACTGTAAAATATGGTGGAATAGAAAGTCAAATTACAAGAGAATGTACAATCAATCAGATTCTTTTCTGGGTAAACATAATCTATGCAACATATGTGTACATATAGGAAGACATACCTGATATCTAGACAACTGCAAAAAGTCAAGAAAGATGTGTACCCAAATATTATAATGTATGTATAGGAAATTTTTTATGATATTTTATTCTCTATAAAAACATTTACTATCAGTAAAATAAAATGTATTAAAAAATAGAAAAGAAAAAAATGAATCAAAGAGACCTCAACAAGAATCCAGATACAGAAGACATATTTTTAAAAGGCAATAATATTTCTATATATCAAGAATAATTGTCTAAAATTTAATTTTAAAAGATGCCATTCATGATAGCAATAGTGAATAGTGAACTATTATTATAAAAATATAAATAATCCCCAAGCTAATACAATAATTTCTATACTAAAATCAAAACTCTGATTTCATTGGTAATATGTGAAAATTAATTTAAAAATCATATTAAATAAGTGGGTAAGAATTAATTAGAAAAGGAATGGCTAAGAAAAAAGGAGAGAGAATTTGCACTACCAGATATTTAAATATGTTGTAAAGCTACAGTAGTTAAATCATTTTGGCACAGATTACAAATAAGATAGATAATGGAATAAAATAGAAAGCCAGGAGGAGATCAAATATCTATAAGCATTTAGTATATGATAAAAGTGGCATTTAATTAAATTGGAAAAGGACAGATCACTATTGAGCAAATGGTGCTGGGGCAACTGGTTAATTATTTAAAAAAATAAAATAGTATGACATCTTTGTCATACCATACACAAAAATAAGTTCCAGATGGATTAAACTGTTAAAGTTAGAGCTATTTCTCTGATTTGGGAAATGAGAAGGCCATTCTAAGACTATAAGCAAACATAGAATCATAAGGACAATGTTTGATAGATTTGAGTGTACAACAATATAAATCATTCATCTAACAACACTTCCATAAACAAAAGTAAAAGATAGTGAACTATAAAAACACTTGCAGCACATATGAACAAGACTTGCTGGCCTTACTATATAAAGAGCTTTTACAAATCATTAAGAAAAAACAGGCCGGGCGCGGTGGCTCACGCCTGTAATCCTAGCACTCTGGGAGGCCGAGGTGGGCGGATCGTTTGAGCTCAGGAGTTCGAGACCAGCCTGAGCAAGAGCGAGACCCCATCTCTACTAAAAATAGAAAGAAATTATATGGACAGCTAAAAATATATATAGAAAAAATTAGCCGGGCATGGTGGTGCATGCCTGTAGTCCCAGCTACTCGGGAGGCTGAGACAGGAGGATCGCTTGAGCTCAGGAGTTTGAGGTTGCTGTGAGCTAGGCTGACGCCACGGCACTCACTCTAGCCTGGGCAACAAAGTGAGACTCTGTCTCAAAAAAAAAAAAAAAAAAAAAAAAAAAGAAAAAACAGACATACACTGTAATGGCAAATGGGCAAAAATTATGTCCAAATAATTATAAAAGGAAAAAGTACAAATGCCCAGTAAATGTATTAGAAAATATCCATCCTCAAAAATCAAAAATTTAAATTTGCTAAAATGATACCTCTATTCACCTATCAAATTGGCAGCGATATTAAAAAAACAATAACACATGATATTGTATGATATTATGCTGGTGGGAATGTAAATTTATACAACCTTCCAAGAGAGAAGTGGACAATATGTATTGAGAAGTTTATAAATGTTCCTATCCTTTAATTTAGAAACCTTTATAGAAATTCTTCCTAAAGAAGTAGAGGGGTCCACAAATATTTGTGTTCACTATAATTTAGTTAAGAAAAAACCTAAGTGTCCAACCACGGGTGATTGGTAAAAAAAATTATGGCACTTGGATACAATGGAATACTATGCGGCTGATGTAGGACATTTCAATCATGATATAATAAATTAAAAATATAGGCTACAAAGCAACAAGATACCGATTTGGTTAAAATCATGTATGGATGTGCATACTTGGCAAATGTTCAACAACATGTAAACAGTGGCTTTTTAAGGGTGATGGGATTATAGTGTTTTTTCTCTTTTTTGTTTCATTTATTCCACAAACACTAGCTTGCTATTATGTCAGATATTTCTATATATTCTGAATTTTCTGATTACTTTGTAATCAGAAAAAGATACATTTTGTACAAGTCCATCATCCAAAACTGACTTCATCTTCCAGATGCTAAAACGCTAATAAAGAACTTGGAGCAAAAATAGGAAGGACATGAACCTTAATGAAAGCATAAAATACCTTAAAAAGAGTTGGGGAAATATTCAGATCACTCCACGTTCTACCTTTAGGAATACTCTGTAAACCGTACTCACCTGTTCCAGCTTGGATGCCGTCTGTTCTTACAATGTGAACCTGGGTAGCATCTTAAGGACCCCTTTCTAAGAAGCTCCTCAAAGCGGACCATTTAAGGAGCCTAACACGTCGCTAAGCATTTAAAATCCATTACCCCATTGGACCCCCACAAGGATAATGGGAGGGTGGCGATGACTGTGTGGATAAGGACGCTTGACTTGGGGAGATCATGCCTTGCCCAAGGCTGAACCCCAGGTTAGAGATTTGGGCAGGCAGAGGTGGGCGGGAAGGGCCCGGGGGCGAGGGCCGGGGACGGAGGGGCGGTCGCCTTACCGCAGCTTGCTGGAAGGCGCCCTTGGTGTAGGTGCCGCCGCCTCGGTAGGTGATGGCCGGGATCTCGCGGCTGAGCAGCGCGCACTTGTGCTGGTGCGCGCGGCGGGAGGAGATGTAGTCGACGCGCGGCACCACGTTGTTCTTGGACGAGAAGGTCACGATGGCCACGCGCGTGGCCGTGGGCACCACGGGGAAGTCCGACAGCAGCTTGCGGACGAACTTGAGCTCGCTGAGGAAGTTGGCTTGGCCCACGCTGGACGACTCGTCCACCAGGAAGACGAGCTCCAGGCGCTCGCTGAGCTCCCGCAGCCGCCGCACGCGTCGCCGGAACGCCTGGCCCAGCCGCTCCACTTTGCTCTCCGCCGCGTCCTCGTCCGGCTCGGGCAGCGCGGGGAGCGCGGGCAGCCGCCCCGGAGCCTCGGGGGCCGCCTCGGGGAAGAAGCGGAAGCTGAAATTACGCGACGGGGCCATCTGCTGAAAGGTCGCCCAGCCCGAAACGAGCGCCAGACCCCAGCAACAAAAGGCCAGGCGCGGCCACATTGCGCTGGAGACGGAGCGGCCGCCCCGGAGCGCCGGCGGCGGCCCGGGCGGGGAGAGGCGCCCGGCGGCCGGGCTCGCGGAGGGGCGTGCGCGGAGCGGGCGGCGGGGCGGCGGCCGCGAGCCTCAGCGCCCTTTCATCTGACACTGGGGACACAATCCAGACTCCTCCGGCAGCTCGGGGACCCGGGAGGGAACGGCGCGCGCTCTCTACCCCTCTCGCTCTCCTCTTTTTTTCTTCCCTCTCTCCTCCTCCTCTCTCTCCCCGAAGCCTATAAAATGTTTGAAGGCAAGGGGGCAGTCAAGAAAAATCTCCCGCTTCCCTCCTTCTCTCCCTCTCTCCCGCCTCTCCCGGTCTCTCCCTCTCCCCTCTCCTCTCTCCTTCCTCTATCTCTGCCTCTATCTCTCTCCTCCCCCTCTCTTTCTCCTCCCGGGTTCAAGCCAACGACTCGGAGATTCCATGACACCAGAACCCCGCGTCTGTCAGGCTGTCAACATTCCCGCAGCAAGCGCACCAACGCCGAAGCCCTGATTGATCCCATATGTCTGGCAGGCGCTGCAGAGGAATTCACTGGAGATGGATCCAGATACCGAGAGTGCCACAGTAATTGGAAACACTTTGTAGAAGAAAACACACACACGGACTGGTCAGGGAGTTGAAAGCATCCTTTGAAAACTGCTTGCTCACCTTTTGTGTTTCTTTCCCCCCCACCCCTTCGGTGCTTCAACGCCCTCACCGAGTAGATGTTTGCAGGACTTTCCCGATGGGGATTTCTCATCAGTGGTGTGTGCGAGCACGCAGACCCCTGAGGGCTCCCTCAGATCACATCCTATAGGGGATTGCATCTACCCCTGTACGTTCCATAGGGATGATTTGTCATGGTGCCTTTTCATACATTTATTTATTCATCCATTTGTTCATTCATTTATTTAACAGATATTTTTTGAGTGCCCACGATGGCTAGGATCTGTGCTGGGCACCAGGAATATAAAGAGGAGCAAAGATGTACATGGATCATGTTCTCAAGGAACTTACAGGGTAACAAATGAGGTGACCATTAACCAGATATTCACATACAAAACATATATGATTACAACTGACCATGCTAAGTGCTATAGGTAGGCAGAGAGCTTAGGTAGACAGACTTGACCTTGGAGAGGCCAGGGAAGCCTCTGAGGATGTAAAGTTTGCGCTGAAATCTGAAGTCTGAGTAAGTGTCCCTTTCCCCCCAGTCTCCTTTCATGTGCTCTTGTTCTATTTCAACAGGTGAGATCCACCTGGCTTTGAATGATAGCTGGCATATATCTACTCTGAAACATAAGTGGCTACTTGGAGGTGGTTATTCCAAAGCAACACCACAAAGGGATTGGTGCAAGTGTAAAGAAGGAGCACAATTTGCATGAGAGGTGGGGCCATTGGTGAAAAGATCAGAATCAGGAGCCCTGGACAGGTATGCCTCTGTAGTTCTATAAACCACCTGAAACTGAGTCACTTCCAATCCTTGGCTCAGTTTCTGCATCTATTTCATAATGGAATTCAGCAATCTCTAAGTTGCCTCTGTCTCTAGTAGAGAATTATTTAACTCTACCTATATTTAATTAAATACCTTAGATGAGAGATATCACAGTGTATTGTTTGAAATATTAGAGCCCTGGCATCAGTTTGCCTGGGATGAAATCTTGGCTCTGCCAAGGTATGACCTTGACATTAGTTTGTTCATTTCTAAAATAGAGTAGTAATAGTAACATCTTAAGATTTATTGTAAAGATTAAATCATAAATAAATAAAGTCCTTAAGACAGTGCTAAGAACATAGCATATACTCAATAAATGCTGGTTGCTGTTATTGTCATCTTGGATTATGAATGTTCTCCAACATTCATGTTTTCCAAATCCTTGTTTTCCTAACAAACTTTATTGACCACCTACTATGTTCCAGCATGTTGGACAATGAGGACTTAAAGGTGAATAAGACTCAGTTCCATTCTTCTAGAAGTTTAAAGAATATGAGAAAAGAACATAGATTCGCAAACAACTACAAAACACTAGGATGACTGCAAGAATGAAGAAGAGGGAGTAAGGAGGAGAAAGATCTAAATCTTCCTGGTGAAAGAGCAAGACCTCATTTGAGCTGGAACTTTGAAAAAAAGAGAAAGTTTTTCCAAATTTTGTCTACTCTGTATTATTTTAAACACTTCATTAAAAGCTAACATTTCAGGACCTTTATGTGCAAGGCACCATGGCAACTGCTATGTGCACTATCTCTTTTGTTCCCCACAAAAACCCAGGGAGGTAGGCAATTGCTTTAGAACTCTGGTTACAAGCAATAGGCACCCAATTTCTCATAATTTAAACAAGAAGGGATTTTTTGGCTCACATAACTAAACTGTGAAAAAGACAGGGGGTGGAGCTGGTCTCAGAAAGACTTGGAAAAGGAAATCAAAAACTACTTAGGTCTTCATTTTTTTTTTCACTCGTGCTTCTCCTTGCACGCTACATTTAGTCTCTTCAGATTTATGACCTTAGAAAGAGAGACTCTTCCCCCACAAGCTCAAGTTAAAAAAAAAAAAAATAACAAAAGCCACCACCTCTACCACCTCCATTGAAATAGGCATGGATGGGTCAGATGCCCGTTCTTTAAGCCAGCATTGTAGTTGAGGGGATGGGCCATTATAATTGTCCTAGCTTAGGTCATACGCTCCCTGTGGTAGAGACTCCTAATCATCTACCCCACACCTATAGTCTCACCTTCTGGAATAGCAATAGAGCCCCTGAGTGTTAGCTGGACACAAAGCTTCCTAGAATAAAGAACTACATTTCCCAGCCTTTCTTGTATCTGGATATGGCCATGTAACCAGCTTCCTAGCAATGATATAAAAGTGTTGGTTTTATGTGGCAGCTTTTGGAAAACTTTTTTAAAAAAATAGCCACTGTCTTTTATCTGTCTCTGATAAAATGAATGGATCATCCTGTATTTCATCTTTCTGTCTAGAACATGAATATGGTAGCAGAATTCTAGCAGCCATCATGGACCAAGAGAATGATGGTCACATCCTAGAGGTGGCCTATAGAAATCTTAGAGTAGAACCACCATACTCAACCCAGATTGCCTATCTACCCCTTTTATGTTGAGTTTTTCTGCTACATTCAACTGAATTTAATCCTGATGAATGTACTCAAACCTGTAAACATGAAGGCTACCCTATCAGTACATGGTTTCATGACTGGTGTGACAGAGAAAAGAGGACATAGTGAATTGCACTCTGGCTCTAAAATTTGCCCCCCAAAGGTGACACACATCACTCCTCCTCCAGTTAATTAGCCAAAGCACATCACATGACTTTGTCTAACTCCAAAGGGACTGGGGAAGTACAATCCTACCATATTTGCAGAAAGCAGAAAACTATAAATATTTGGTGAACAGCACAAATAATTACCATATTGAGTCACATAGCAATAGCAATGGAGACACAGTTGAGTTGCAAAAGAAAAGTAGAGACAAAACTGTGGGAAGCTCTCCCCTAAAATTAAGGAGGCTCCTACAGGAAAGAATTATAAATCAGTTTCTGTGAGGACTTTCTGATTTTTAGTTTGGGATGGTAAGTTACCTGATTCCTGTTAATTTACATATGACCCTGGCAAATTATCTATTAATAGCAGTACCCAATTCTAGCAAAAGTTTGTAATTGAGCAGCTGTAGGGATTAGATCAAATTCTTCATTTTTGTACATTTTCCATCACAGCCCTTCTTGAAATCTTTGTCTTTCTTGGCACAAAACACACAATTATATTAAAATACAGTTATCAAAATATTTTTAAGAACATTTGTCACATAGTAATCATATGGGTACCTCTTTATGATCACATTAAATAACATCATCCATCAATTGTTTCTGTAAATGCCTTATTTTCAAAGTAATGAAAGTAACAACATTTGGAGATATCTGCCAAAGGCCCAGGCACATTTAAGGCTCTCTGGATAATTCTGACACATGCCCTAGGGGTGAAAGCATAAGGCTAACGTGCTCTGGCATTGTGTGTTTCCAATGGGCTGAACAGTCAGGCCTATGGTATTTGCCCTCCCGGTAAGATAGTGGGGACATATCACAGTCAGAGAAGTCTTCTCCAGATGTTATTAACACTGCTGCTCCAAGTCTTGCCTCTGCTCTCCAGTGCTCTGTAGCCCATTATACTGTCTATAGTCTAAAACAGTGGTTCTCAATGGGGGGATTTTGCATGCTTCATCCCCAAGATCACTGGGCAATGTCTAGAGACATTTGGAGGGGGTGCAGTACTACTGGCATCTGTCCAGTGCGTTGTAAGCCACAGCTAAACATCCTGCAATGCCCTGGACATCCCCCACAACAAAGAATCATCCAGCCCCAAATGTTAATAGTGGTGAGGAGGAGAATCCCTGGCCTACACCACAATAATAGACACAGAAGATGATAAAACTCACGATACTAAAATTTAAGTTTGAGAAGCAACCTAGAAACTGAGGAAGAGAGCAAAGAGTGGTGCTGACTGAGATCCTGCTGAGATACCCAGAATCCAGTCCAGTAATGGGAACAAAGGCAGGAAAAATGTTTATTTCCATGAATGCTGGTTGTCATGTTTTGTGTTGTTTCATTTTGTTTTAAAATCTGTAACATGGTGTCAGTGAATCATAGCAGCAGGCAGTGGTGATGGGAGGAAGATGCCACCTTGTGACTGTTCTGTGACTGTATTTACAAGAATATCTTTCTGTTGCACATTTAACAAAGACCTTCTCCCACATACAGAGTTTGGGAAAATATGCCACCCCATATGTTTCTTTAAGTAGAATTACTTGAAGATGGAGTTCATGGTGGAAATGCCCTGGCAGTGAGACATTGAGAGCACATAAAAAGCAATAAATATGAATTAATGTTGCAAATCTGGTTATAACATAGATACAGACAAAACATTTTAAAATACACATCATGTTATGTGCTTTATCTCATTTAATCCTTCCAAATGCCCTCTTAAATGAACATAATGGTTATCCCATTTTTTGTTGGTGAAGAAACAGAACTGTACTAGGTGGCCATAAGTCTGGAAACATAAATGGTTTATTGCTATTACATTTCAATACATGGTATGTTGCAATGTGCTGTCCCTTGCTAGCAACGCAAGCTTGCAATGAAGGTGGTGCATTAACACAACATTTGTGTCTGTGCTTGCATTTTTATCTCAGATAATCTGGTCTCTGATATCCACAGATTTAACAAACCCCAGAGGAAGTAATCAAGGGACTTAAGATCTGGCCAGTTTGCAGTCTACTCCACATAACCGTGTCAACCAGTCCCTCACTTTTCTGACTTACTGGGGTGACATGTCAGCCTGATGGAACCACTCCTGACATCTTTCTCCCAGCCTCTCAAAGACAGGCATTAATTGGCCACTTTACATGGAGAAATACATCTTGACAGACACCTTATCTCAAAGAAAAATGGTCCCAAGACATTAACTGTCCACAGGTTACCCCACAGCACCACCTTTGCCTTGTGTTTGGGTGGCTGAAGTCCAGTGTGGACTGTCTTGATTGTCTTGTGACCAAACATCACCTGTACTGTTTACTCGCTTTCCCTTTCACATAAAAAGTAATTTGATCTCTAAACAGACACTGTCTTCAGGAAATCAGGTGTTCTTATCCAGGAGATCCGAGCACCAGGAGCACATTTCCAAACAACAGTGGGGATTAAACCTCAGCTAAGTTTTGCAGAATTTGCATCTTGAACTAGTGAAAGGCACATGTGTTGAGAATCTTTGGTGTCATATTTAGAGACACCCTTAGCTCCTAGAATGATCACTAAGCTGACTTTCTTTGGGCTGGCTATTATGTTCACAGGGACCTTTCTCTTTGCCTCTTCAGAAATAACTGTCCACAAAGAAGGTTGCCCAAAACATTGCCTGTGTCCTTGAATTTGTGAACTAGCTTTCCAAAGGTGCTATGGCAGAGTCTTTAGATTCACTGACAGGATCTGCCCTTCTCTCCACTTAGCAGCTCAGTGTGTTCATCTTTTATCATTTTCAACCTGTAGAAAATAGTATTATCTGTATTTCGAGACATTACATCCAAGATCAAGGACTGAACCAAACTCCATTTGTGATCTTAACCACGATACTAGAGGGTGTTCTGCTAAAAACAAGAAATAGTAGTTTTTAAAAGGCATATTATTTTGATTTTTACCCCATTTCCTTCTCCCACCAGTGTGTAAAATATGAAGGGGCCAGTAAAGATGATTAATTTCCTATTGACAAACGCCACCACCACCAGTCCTATTTAGAGGCACCTATAGCTGTAGTTACTTTATATATTTTATTTTTAAAATTATCATACAGTAAAATTGACTTTTTTGTATGTAGAGTTCCATGAATTCAAATATTTATACAGATTCACGTAACCAGGACAACAATCAGGATACAGAACAGTTTGATCACTCAAAAAAACCTCCTTGATAGTTCCACCCTCCACTCACCCCTAACCTCTGGCAACTGCTGATCTGTCCTTCAACATCATAGTTTTGTCTTTTCAAGAATGATATAGAAATGAAATCAACAAGTATATAATTTTTATAGACTGTCTTTTTTTCACTCAGTATAATCACTTTGAGACTCATCTAAATTTGTGTATAGGCTTTTGTGTAAACTTAAGTTTTCATTTATTTGGGGTAAAGATCCAGGGATGAATTACTAGGTCATATGGTACAAATATGGTTTTATTATAAGAAACTGCCAAAATGTTTTCCAGAGTGGTACATGTACCATTTCTCATTCATAATAGAAATGTATGTGAGTTCTGGATGCTCTGTATACAATTCAGTACTTGGTATTGTGTGTGTGCATGTATACACACATATACATACATGTATATGTACACATATACTTGTGTATACATACACGTACACATATATCACCATTAGAATAGATATGCAGTGGTATCTCACCAGGGTTTTAATTTACATTTCCCCAATGGCTTAGAATATTGAAGCTTACCTTTTTTCCCTGAAGTTCCAAGTTTCCCTCTGTCTGAAGAACTTTCTTGGTAAATTTTTGCAGAGCAGATCTACTAGCAACAAATTCTCTTAGTTTTCTTTCTTCTGAAATTATATTTATTTCACTTAAATACTTGATGGATATTTTTGCTAGATATATAATTTTGCATTGACAGTATTCTCCTTTTCTTGGTTATCTCAAATCTACTATTGAGCCCATTCAGTACGTTTTTAAGTTCAATTATTGTATTTTTCAGTTTTAAAATTTTCACTCGATTCTTCTTTATCTCTTCTATTTCTTGAATGAAACTTTGTATTTTTCCATTTGTTTCAAGGGTGTTTATGATTGCTTGTTGGAGCTTTATATAATACTTTAAAGTCTTTGCGATATAATTTCAATATCTATCATCTGGAGTTGTCTTTTGCCATGCAAGTTGGGTCTTTGGGGAGGGGAGTACGGTGAGTGATTTTTAAATGGTACCCAGAATATTTTGAATATTATGTTATGAGATTCCGGGTCTTGTTTGAATCCTGTAGAAAGTGTTAATATTTTGTTTTATTTGGCCATTAACTTGGGGAGGCTGAGGTCATAAGATCCAACAGGCCTTCTGTGGGTGTTGGTTCCAATGCTATTAATAGTTCAGATTTCAAAGTTTTTGCAGTGCTATTTGGATTTTTCCTGTGTGCAAGCTCTCCAGTGATCAATCTGGGACCTGGGTGGTGTTCTATCTGAGAGTTTAGTTACCAATTAAGGTCAGATCCATTCATGAGCAGCTCAGGAGTGAGTCCAGGAGTTCCCAAGCCTCTTGCTCCCCTGATCTCCCTGTTACATTCTTGTTTGCTGGGGCTCCTTTTTGCAGACCTCTGCCCTAAAAGCTGGGACTTTAGTTACGTGACTCTCCTGCACACTTCCGTGACTATGATTCCATCTGGGCCAAATGGTGGGAGGATAAGGAGGTTTTGCCCCATTCTCCTAGATTTACAACTCCTCCAATAAGAGAGCGAGGGTTTTTTTCCCTCCAGGTTTTGACTCCTGCAGAGTTCTGTTGCATTGGAGACTTTGCCATGGCTGCTGCTGTCAAGATATTGCCTTAGGGTTGGGAAGGGAGAAAACTGAGAGAGGAAAAACAAACAAACAAACAAACAGAAATGTTTTCCCTCTCTCCTTCCCACTTTCTAAGCTAGAACCTGAATGCCTCTTCTGCAGCTCTGTCTATACCCATGCCCACTTTGGGGTTTCAGGCTGTGTTGAATTAACCCTGGGGGATCGTGGAGGGGAATAAAAATGGTAAACTCACTTCCGTTTCAGTGTTCTCAAATAGTGGCTCTATGCTCTTTGTATGGATTTTATACTTGCATGCAATGGGACAGACAGGGTGGAGTGTACTTATTACATTTTACTCAGAACTAGCATCACTTTTGGATTTGAATAACAATATCATTTTCCTCCACTACTATTCCAACATTATCTGTTCATTTAAAGTTTTATACATCTTAAGAAAGTTTTAGTAATTTATGTATTCTTAGCAAATTGTCTTTAAATTAATACATTTTAAAATTTAGTAACATAAATATTTATATAGCATACACTTTTAATTATTGTAGTCTCCATGTCTATGATGTTTTTTAGTTTCTTCCCAATAGTATTGATAGCTAATTTTACTTTTTTCCTCTTGACTACCCTTGTGAACCTTTTTTTTTTTTTTTTTTTTTTTTTTTTTATTTCATCTTGTTATGGGGGATACAGAATTTCAGGTTACATACGTTGCTCCTGTTCCGCCCTTCCCCCCAAGCCAGAGCTCCAGACGTGTCTGTTCCCCAGGTCGTGCGCATTGCACCCATCGTGTAGGTATATATCCCTCCCTTCCCCACCCCCCCTTCCCGAGTCAGCACCTTCAAGTGTTACCACTCCCCAAACGGTGCACAATGCACTCATTGTGTAGGCATACCCCCATCCCCTCCCCCACCCCCCACCTCAGTCTGACATCCAATTGGTGTTGTTCCCAGATGTGTATTTAGGTGATGATCAGGGGAACCAATTTTCTGGTGAGTACATGTGATGCTTGTTTTTCCAATCTTGGGATACTTCACTTAATATAATGGGTTCCAATTCTCTCCAGGAGAACCATAGCGATGTCGTATCTTCATCATTCCTTATAGCTGAGTAATATTCCATGGTATACATATACCACAGCTTACTAATCCAATCATGTATTGATGGGCATTTGGGTTGCTTCCACATCTTTGCTATTGTGAATTGTGCTGCTATAAACATTTGGGTACAGGTGTCTTTGTTAAAGAATGACCTTTTTTCCTTTGGGTATATGCCCAGTAATGGGATTGCTGGGTCAAATGGCAGGTCTGCTTGAATCTGTTTAAGATACCTCCATAATGCTTTCCACAGGGGTTGCACTAGTTTGCAGTCCCACCAGCAGTGTATGAGTGTTCCTGTCTCTCCACACCCACGCCAACATGTGTTGTTTTGGGTTTTTTTGATAAAGGCCATTCTCACTGGGGTTAAGTGATATCTCATTGTGGTTTTGATTTGCATTTCTCTGATGATTAGGGATGTTGAGCATTTTTTCATATGTTTGTTAGCCATTCTTATATCTTCTTTCAAGAAGTTTCTATTCATGTCATTTGCCCACTTTTTGATAGGGTTACTTGATTTTTTCTTGCTGATTTTACTGAGTTCTAAATAGATTCTTGTTATCAGTCCTTTATCTGATGTGTAGTATGCAAAAATTTTTTCCCATTCTGTAGGTGGTCTGTTTATTCTCTGGACTGTTTCTTTGGCTGTGCAGAAGCTTTTTAATTTAATCATGTCCCATTCATTAATTTTTGTTGCTGCTGTGATTGCCTTGGGGGTCTTCTTCATAAATTCTTTGCCTAGGCCAATGTCTGTGAGAGTCTTTCCTACATTTTCTTCTAGAATTCTAATTGTATCACGCCTAAGGTTTAAGTCTGTTATCCACCGTGATTTGATTTTTGTGAGAGGTGAAAGCTGTGGGTCTTGTTTCAGTCTTCTACAAGTGGCTAACCAATTCTCCCAGCACCATTTATTGAATAGGGATTCTTGTCCCCAGAGTATATTCTTTCCTGCTTTGTCAAAAATTAGGTGACTATATGAGGATGGTTCTATATTTGGATTTTCTGTTGTGTTCCACTGGTCTGTGTCCCTGTACTTGTGCCACCTTGTGAACCTTTTATCTATTTTGTTATGCTTTTTAGAGAACCAATACTTGGACTCTTTGTTTTCTGATACATTAAATTATACTTTTATCCTGAAGAATTTCTTTTGTATAATAGTTCTTTGACTTAAATCTTTTGTTCATTTATATTTATTTATTCTTTTTTAAACAGAGCTTTTGCAAGTATAATTTTCCACTGAGTATAGCTTTAGCTAAATCTCATGTGTAGTATCATTATTATTTTCTAAACAACTTGTAATTGGAGTTTTATTTTCTCATTTGGCTCAGAAATCATTGAAGTAGTGGTTTGTTTTATTTTTATGGTGTTATTTTAACTCCAACGGTTTGTTTGTTATGTTTTGTTAACCTATTTTAATTAATTCCTGACTTTGTTTTATTGAGGTTAAAAAAGAGGTCTGTACATCTTCTGTTCTTATTCAAATTTCTTGTGACCTAGTATATGACATACAGTAAAACATATCATTATGTTTTGAGAAAAATAAACATGTTTGGTTTTAAGATATGTAAGATTTATCTTATAAATCAATTTTATGATATACATTATTCAAATGCTTTATATCCTTGTTCACTTTATTCTGTTCCATCTGTTTGACACTGAGACTATGTTAAAATCTGGTGTAGTGAGTTATTGACAATTTATATTTATATTTCCAGGGTTTGCTTTATAGTTTTATGATATTTTAAATTTTATGCATAAATGTTCATAGTAGTTATATATTTGCTACAAATGAATATTCATTTATTAACATAACTCCATAACTTGAATGGCATAAAATTAGTCTTTATTTATTTATTCTCCTGGAATTCTACCTATGTCTGGATGGCACCTCAGATTTCTATTATAATTATTACTATTATTACCATCCATCCTCAATATCACTGCTTTCAATTTGTTTGATATTTCTTTACTCATTCTTTTACCTCCCTGTTAGTCTCTCTCTCTTTGCAATGAACTAGGAGGATATTAATGCATTTGCATGAATTGCTATAGCCAATAAATTTAGTTTCCTATGATTTTTATTCTACATTCTCTGTTTTTATGCTTGTTCACCTCCCTCCTTTCTTATCCATTTTTTTGTGGGGTAGATTGGTCTTTATTCCTCATTTCCATAGGAGGTATTGCTTCAACACCCGTTGATTCTGGGCTCAGCCTCTTGACTTGTCTTAACAAGCCAGATGTGTACAGAATCACACAAGCTTGGGCTTGAAATGTATTTGCACAGTGAGCTTTCTCTTGAACCTCTGTTTTTGCCATAAGAAAAAAAGGTATCTGCTTTACTCTGTTGATACCAGGAGACAGCAGGGAGAATTGGGGTGCAGTCAGGTCTTCACAGCCTTGCCCAGAACAGCCCACTACCAGGTGTGAGAGGGACCCCAGCAGCAGAAATGAGCAGAGCCTCGCCACCAAGCCCAGTAGACCTATAAGCATATGAGCTGAACAGAGCTTATGGGTCTACTGGGCTATTAGTGCACACATTGAGACTTTGTGGGGTTTTGTTGTTATCTCATTTGTGTATGTGTGTGCACCTCTATGTAAATATATATAACAGACAAATTGTACAACCATGAACTTGGATGTTGTGGCAAACGCTGTTAGTTGGCTCCCCAATAATAATTCCCATCCCCTTTACCCTTGACAGCTTCTCACTACTACAGAGGCTAAAAACACCACAATCTTATCTTCTCAGAACATCCACTTGCAGCACATGGCCATGTAATCCAATCTGATTAAAGAGACTTGTCAGGAAGTCACTTGGATGCTTCTTGGAAATGCTTTTCATTCCTGATAAAGAGAGAGTTCTCTCAACGGCTCTTCTCTACTCCCTCTCCATGCACACACCCCAGTTTCTCCCTTTCTGGGGGTCTTATGAGAACATGATGCCCAGAGCTGTCACAGTCAGCTTGCAACCTGAGGTGCAAGGCTCAGAATGAAAAGCTAACAGGACAGAACCAGCTCTGAGACATCCACTTTTGTTGACTTTCAAAATGATCAACCTCATTCACCAATTTCTCGTTAAATTCAGGACTATTTTTATATCCATAGCCTTAGTCATATCTACTTAGACTTTTTCTTTTCTATCCAGTGTGGGCTTTGTCCTACTGCATGGGGATGGGGAGGGGCCAGGCCCAGAATCATTGACTGGTTTTAGAAAGTAGAAAAGTATACTTGCTTCTTGGCCTTAGATTTCTCATTTCTGCAGTGTCTTTGTGACTTTACTCTTTTCTCCACTGTGGTTTCTGACTCAGTGTATTTCAGAACATTAGGCAATGTCTTTATGGTCAGACCCCTGGTCCCCTGAGCAGCTTTTAGGAAAATAAAATTCCTTGGAGGACGAGTCTTGTCTTGCACCCAATCCCTGGCTTGCGTATCTACCGCTCAGCTTTCTGCCCCTCACCCGCGTGACCTCTGGTAGACCCCTTGTTTAGCCACCTTGTGCATACTCCACTCCAGGCAGCCAACAGGACAGGGCTGGGATAAGGTGAATGAGGCATTTGCCTTGAGCACAAAATTTAATGGAATGTCAAAAACCTTAGTAATGAAGATAAATAATTTTATAATGCAATATTTTTAAAAATCAAAATGAATGCCAACAAATCCATGATGAACAAAATATCAAAATTTAATTCACAAAAGGATCTGATCCTGTACTTGCATGACTTGGCCTCATTGGTCTTACCCTAACCCTAACCCTAACCATACAAAGGGCATCCTCTCACTACATTCTTTGACCTAACTGTACCGCTCTATTTCGCTTAATGATGTGCAACCCAGAATAAACTAAACCCAAGGGAGTGAAAAAAAGAACACCATCATCTTTTCAGATTTGGCAAGATGCCGGTCACTCTGTGCCAATAGCCTGGAATCCACCACCTGTCAAGTTTTACTTGTAACATCAAGTTTCCCACATCCCGGGAGACAAAATACATCTTCAGTGCTGGTTACTTACCCCATGCAGAGGCTGGCATTTACAAAGAAATTAGCAGTAGTGGTACCTCCAGTTTCCAGGACCTCTTTGATGTCCTCTTTTGTACTTTTGGCTACTCTTGAAAATTGAAAACCTCAATTCAACTTTAAATTCCCTCCTAGACCCTGGTTTCCTGACACCACAAAATTTAATTACATGTAGGCTTTTCTTCACATAAAAGGCAAAAAAGTAAATTTCACGGCCTTGTATTTCTCATAATCTCTTCATCTTCTTCTGATCTTTTCCACATACTTCTGCAGCACATCTGGAGCACGGAGGGTTTCTTAGCTATCAGCGCTTTCCAAGCCTGTGTCCTCAGGAGGCAAGGGAAGACAGTATGATTCCTTCCATGTGTTCATGTGCTTTCAAGGCAGACATTAAAGATGAATCATCAGAAAAATGTCAAAGGAAAGAGAGTTCTTCCCAAGACCCAGAAAGAAGCTGAGGTAAGTCATCTACTCATCTGGATCACACCTTTGTCCTCCAGCCCTGAGAATAAAAGTTTTCAACTTTGGCTGTACCTTAGATTCACCTAGAGTGCTCTTAAAAAATACCTATCCTTGGCCAATTAAGTAAGAATGCCTAGGATGTTTTGTTTTGTTTATTTTTTAAATTTCCCAGGTTATCCTAATATGCAGTCATAGTTGAAAACCATTGCCCTAGTAGACAGACCAAAGTTGTCCCCTAATAAATCTATTTTCTGCTGAGCCATGTAAGGGACTCTTCCTTCTTGAAGTGGAAGGAGATGGGTAATTTTTTTTTTTTTTTTTTTGAGACAGAGTCTCACTTTGTTGCCCGGGCTAGAGTGCCGTGGCTTCAGCCTAGCTCACAGCAACCTCAAACTCCTGGGCTCAAGCGATCCTTCTGCCTCAGCCTCCCGAGTAGCTGGGACTACAGGCATGTGCCACCATGCCTGGCTAATTTTTCTATATATATATATATATTTTAGCTGTCCATATAATTTCTTTCTATTTTTTAGTAGAGACGGGGGTCTCACTCTTGCTCAGGCTGGTCTCGAACTCCGACCTCAAGCTATCATCCCGCCTCGGCCTCCCAGAATGCTAGGATTACAGGCGTGAGCCACCGCACCCGGCAGAGATGGGCAATTTTAAGTGACCCCTTCATCTCTCTAATCCTCCATCAGAGATAAAGAAGTGTATACTATACATGTATAACCTGAATATCAGAATATTTAAGACTATATACACACAAAGACACTCCCATATATGCATTATGTATGTACATGTAACATAAATATAATAACTAGGAAATGTTGTTTTAGCCATTGACATTGGGGAAAAATTATTTAATTTTACTGATGGTAGCAAAATGGTTTTTATCTATTTCAACTTCATTGGAAATAAAGTATAATAATTGTGAAGAAGTTAATAGAGTAAATGTGCTGACTCCTTAATGAAAGGAAAATGGGCAAATAACTCCACAAACCTCACTGCAAAACATTGTTAAGAAATGAATTAAAAATTAAAATTATAGGACATATTCTTTATTACTTTCAAAATTTTCATTATTTTTACTTTCATCAAAAGTTTACTGTTCCTTCTTTTGGGAGAAGTTGAATGATTATTCTTATTTATTGAACATGACCCTAAATAAATTTCATGAGCACAAGCTTCATGGGATTCTAAGTGCTAGAATTCTTTTTTGATGCTTCAGATGGGGCATATAATCTTTGGGACTTTCTCCTTAATGTAAGTTAGTTTCCTCTTTCTAAGGAAGTATATTTATCAAAAGTATTTGGGATATCTTTTAGAAACCCTCTTTTAGGAAAGGTATGCAAAGTGTCCTCTCTAGAAGTTAACTAGTAAACTTTGATAATGTCTACATGCCCAGGGGTTTCTGCATCTCTGCAATCTTTTACCTATCTTATCACTGGTAGCCTTCTTTCCATATACATGTAAATAAGTAGACAGGTGAACAGTCTACCTACCAATTCTTTGTCTCCTTTTAAAGTATGTTCTAATCTGATAACTTAATCTTTGAAAATAACCAATAACACTGACTAATAAGCCTAATTTTAAAGAGATAAAAAAATATATACACGCTTGAAGGCTTTGGGAGGGAAAAAAATGTAGCCTTAGTTAGAAAACAACAACCACAAAAAACTATTGGTGCCTAGTAAACCACTCATAAACATAGTGGGTTAAAACAACAATGGTAACCATTGTTCTACTCTCTGTCTCCATGAGATCAATTGTTTTTAATATTTAGCTCCAAAATATGAGTGAGAACACATGAGATTTGTCTTTCTGTGCTTGGCTTATTTCACTTAATATAATGTTCTCCAGTTCCAGAAGGGAAGTGAGGAGGGGGGACAAAGTGGGGATGGTTAATTGGGGCAAAAATATAGTTAGATAGTTAGGTAGAATAAACAGTATTTGGTAGCACAACAAAGTGACTGTGGTCAACAATAAGTTAGGGTATACTTTAAAATAACTATTTTTTCTTTTTTTTTTTTTTGAGACAGAGTCTCACTCTGTTGCCCAGGCTAGAGTGAGTGCCGTGGCGTCAGCCTAGCTCACAGCAACCTCAAACTCCTGAGCTCAAGCGATCCTCCTGTCTCAGCCTCCCGAGTAGCTGGGACTACAGGCATGCGCCACCATGCCCGGCTAATTTTTTCTATATATATTTTTTAGCTGTCCATATAATTTCTTTCTATTTTTAGTAGAGGTGGGGTCTCGCTCTTGCTCAGGCTGGTCTCGAACTCCTGAGCTCAAAAGATCCGCCCACCTCGGCCTCCCAGAGTGCTAGGATTACAGGCGTGAGCCACCGCGCCCGGCCTAAAATAACTATTAATAAAAGAGAAGAATTGGGATATTCCTAACACTAAGATATGATAAATGCCTAAAGTGGTGGATACTCCAATTACCCTGATATGATTAATTCACATTTTATGCCTGTATCAAACTATCACATGTACCCTGTAAAGATATACAACTATTATGTACCCAAAATAATTAAAAATTAAAGGTAACAAAAACAGTACTTTTATTTTGATGTATCATAATTCTGCACTTAGTTAAGGCAGTTCTTGCTTGGGGTCTTCATGCTTTTGCACGAAGTGGTGGCTGAGGCTGGAGCTATGCTGAAGGCTTCCTTTCATGTATCTCTCAATGGGAGGAGCATCAAGGTCATAAGACGAGCTTATAAAATGGCTGATCTCATAGCCATCTTGGAAAATATATTTGACCTTTGAACAACACGGGTTTGAACTGTGCAGGCCCACGTATACATGGATTTCTCCTCCTTCAGCCACCCCTGAGACTAAAGCAAATGGTAGAAGGATGGATATGGTATAGAAACATTTTTAGAAAGATGAAAAAGCAAAGAAGTCAGACAGAAATTAAGATGCGTTTCCCTAAAATAACACCATGTGTGTCTCCCTCTCCTGCCTCCCCTTCCACCTCTTCCACCTCTTCCACTTCTGCCACCCCTGAGACAGCAAGACCAGCCCGTCCTCTTCCTTCCTCCTCCTCCACCTACTCAACGTGAAAACAAGGATGAAGACCTTTGTGATGATCCACTTCCACTTAATGAATAGTAAATATATTTATGATTTTCTTTTTTTTTTTTTTTGAGACAGAGTCTCACTCTGTTGCCCAGGCTAAAGTGAGTGCTGTGGCGTCAGCCTAGCTCACAGCAACCTCAAACTCCTGAGCTCAAGGGATCCTCCTGTCTCAGCCTCCCGAGTAGCTGGAACTACAGGCATGCACCACCATGCCCGGCTAATTTTTTCTCTATATATTTTTAGCTGTTCATATAATTTCTTTCTATTTTTAGTAGAGATGGGGTCTCGCTCTTGCTCAGGCTGGTCTCGAACTCCTGAGCTCAAAAGATCCGCCCACCTCGGCCTCCCAGAGTGCTAGGATTACAGGCGTGAGCCACCGCGCCCGGCCTATTTATGATTTTCTTAATAACATTTTCTTTTCTGTAGCTTACTTCATTGTAAAAATATGTTATGTAATACATATACACAATGTGTTAATCAACCTTTTTGTTATTGATAAGGCTTCTGGTCAACAGCAGGCTACCAGTAGTTAAGTTTTTGGGCAGTCAAAAGTTATGTGTAGGTATTTGACAGGTTGATCCCCTCCTGGTGCTCTTTTGTCCGTGCTTCTCAGATGCTGAGGACAGTAGTTTACCAGCAAAGTTGATAGAGTTTCATTTAAAACACACATACACAAACACACTCACCCAAGATATAACCATGAATAAGAGTTGAGTTTTTAAATGGTTGATATTCTGAAAAACATAAAATACTAACATCAACTTCAGTAATAGCTCAGGGAAGAATTTCATAAAGTTGTCAAATTAGTTTCTAAAACATATCTATTATTTTCCTTGTATGGCAATTTTTTTTTCAATTTTTGTAGGCAATAAGCAACAAATGTCAAGAAACTCTCCCATAATATAAACTTTTTCAGAGCATAAAAATAAAATCCCATTTTGTTTTATGGAGCTAGCGTAACTATGTTAACAAAACCTAGTAAAAAATAACTTAAAAAGAAAATAATCTTCAGAATCTTTCCTGTGTGTACAGGTTAAAATGTTGAATTCCATGCTATTCAGCAGTTTTAAAAAAATAATACAACATCATGAGGTAGGGTTTATACTAGGAATATAATACTTGCTTTAAACTCAGAAAATTTGTCAATATAGGTTAAAAGAGACATTTAATTTGATCATTTTGATTTGTGAAATGACATGCATTTGATAAAGAACAACATATATCTTTGCTTTAAAATTCAGAGGTCTTTGTGTGTCCTTTTGACTGCATTATTTCCACGTCCTAGGTTAGTGCTTGGCCTGAGGAGTAATTTAATAAATTGAATGGACGAGCAGGTTTCAGTTCCTTTCAACTTTCACCTTCCCTCTTCACATTCTACCCCAATTCCTAAATGTACAATAATGAAATAAGAATCAAGCTGCCAATGTTGGGATGGAAAATACAATGGATTTGAGAAGTGTGTCTATATGAGAGAGAGAGAGAGAAATTGATTTTGTACTTTGCCTTGGTAAAAAAGAATTTCTAAATTGCATGGGAAGAGGCAGGAATTAAACTATCAGGAGAGATAAAAGATACATGGCAAAATGAGCAGGTTAGTAGTCTATAGACAGCTTACCTGTTAGAAGTAGCTGTCATGTCATAGTGAATAACAGAGACTTCTGCAATTTCGGAGTATGGAATTGGGAGATGTGCTTATGGGGGAAACTCACAAGCAAAAGGTCAGTAAGGGAAGGCCCAGAACCCTGATTCTGTCATCTCAAAGCCATGCTGAACATGCAGCAGGTAGACCTGTGTTCTGATGGAGAGACCCCAAACTGTTGCTCTCTCTTCTTAAAGGACAATGAAAAATCAAACTAGGCAATGAGAAAACAGACAGACTCTTTGGTCCCCAGATGATCTGGGTTTAGTTGTTAGCTGTTTACAAGAGTTGTGTGGGAAAGTAAGCTACCCAGTACCTGGAGACCCTCTTACCAAGGGAAGAAGCACTGCGAGGCTGCCTTTGGGTGCAACTCTTCCTAGAAAAAAGAGGAGGAACTCGTATGCCCAGAGAGTCTGTTGGCCAGATAACCTGGAATGAACTCTGGGGTCCCTTTTGGAAGATTTTGCTCTTTGCTCCCTGGTAAGCAGAAGGATAATCAATATTTCCATTCAAGCCTAAGAATTCTCTTTTTTAATTTTTAATTGTTTAATTATTATGGGTATTTAATAATTGTATATCTTTATAGGGTACATGTGACGTTTTGATGCAGGCATACAATGTGAATTAATCAAATCAAAGTAGTCAGGGTATACTTCACCTCAGGCATTTATCATTTCTTTGTGTTAGGAATATTCCAATTCCACTCTTTTAGTTATTTTAAAGTATACCCTAACCGATTGTTGATTCTAGTTACTTTGTTGTGCCATTAAACATCGTTCTTTTGATCTATCTATGTTTTTTCACCCATTAACCATTCCCATTTTATCCCCTCATCCCTGCACCCTTCCCAGCCTCTGGTAACCACCATTCTACCCTCTGTCTCCATAAGATCAATTGTCTTTAATATTTAGCTCCCACATATGAGTGAGAACGTGTGAGATTTGTCTTTCTGTGCTTGTTAAGCCTAAGAATTCTTTCCCACAAATTAATAAGCTAATAGGGAATTCTTTGACATTAATTTTTAAATTTTGGGTATCAGTAAAGTCAAGTGCAGTAAGTTTGAAAGTCCTTAGATTTGGCAAGTTATAGACAAAAAAATAAAAATAAAATTTACTGTTATAGTATATAAATAATTAAGTGAATAGAAAAATTAATATATAAAGGTAAAGGATACTAAATCTCTGATGCAAAGTTAAGGAGACAGATCAATGAAAGAGCATAGAAATTTCTGAAACAGATGCCAGAATAGTTAAGAATTTAAGTAAATGATAAAGATGGCATTTCACATCAGTGGAAAAAGAAAGATGATATAATAAACATGCTAGGATGATTGGTTACTTATGAAAAAAAGTATAAAGTTAGATTTTTGATGGATGCAGGAGATAAATATAAAGAAATTAAATCATAGATAAGCCATAATAATACATAGATAAATATTTATAAGATTGTAGGGTGGTCAAGAATGTTTTAAGCATGCACACAAAGGAAGAAGCTATAAAGAGAAACTAATTTATTGGATCACATAGCAACTAACACTTTTATTTGTCATAAAATATCATAAACAAAATAAAAAGGAAAATGACAATTTGAAAAATGGTAGAAAAAATCATATTATCTTTATATAAGGCACCCTTATAAGTCCATATTAGTAAGACAATTCAAAATATGGACAAAGGATAATGGAAAAGCAATTTACAAAAGAACAAGTTCAGATGGATTCCAAGCATATGAAAAACTATTCAACCACATTTATTATAACAGAAATATGCATTATAACAAAAAAAACACTTTTTTCATATTTCATGTTGGCAAAAATTGATGAATATATATTCAGCCCAGAACTGGCTGAGGGTGGGTTGGCAGACACAAAACACATGTGCTTCTATGCTTTCATCCTTCATTGGTTAAATATCACTCATTTATCTTAGCATTCTTTGCTGCTATACCCAGATGTGATTTTGCAGTCCTTCTCAAAAAGGAGTAGCAGGTTAACGCTAATCATTAATCAATGATGGTACTCCAGATCGGATCTAATTGCCAAACCTGGGGTAAAGTCTGAGGAAAGTAGAGCTATTCTACATGGTTAGCCCTTTGCAGCCTGATTCAATAATAGGATATTTTTTAAAAGCTATGATAATGACCATGTCCTTTAGCTAGAAATCTTTTCTAAGGAAATAATCAGAGATGAACACACATATTTATATGTGAGGCTGGAATTTACAGTACTAATTAAAAAAGTGAAATGTTGGAAATATTGGAAACAACTTTAATTTATAATAATGAAAGAATGGTTAGACAAAGTATATTAAGTGCATATAAAGAATATACACATAGCTATCATGCTTATGTTTTAAAAAATATTCAAAGTTACAAAAATGCTTAATACAGCCCATTAAATTGATACACACTCATGTAATATTAAATTTTTAAAAAATATGCACATAGAAAAGATGATGAAAGGAAATATACAAATATATGATGATGTTTATCTTAGGGTATAGCAATTGCTATTGATTGTCATTTTATTCATTATGTTTCAAGTTGCAGGAAATAATTAAGCTACAAAATATAAATTTATATCCATATCCAGATAGATACATATTATAAAACATATTATCAGTAGTATCCTATAGTTAAATAATTTAATATTGTAAAGCTCCTGAAATGCCTATGTATAACATAAAGAAAGGGATTTTTCAAATTCTGGCTTTATATGAACAATGGTTTCAAATCATCTATTGTGTACGAACCACCCTAAAACTTAACAATTTAAAGCAATAATGTCTAATTATTTTTTGTGATTCTGTGGGTTGGCACGGACCAAATGAGTGGGTCTCACTTGGGATTTCTCATTTGATTGCAATTAGAAAGAAGCTGGGTCTGGAGTTACCTGAAGTCTCAACTGAGTAGGATGTCCAGATGTCCAGGATTCCCCAAGAGAATAGCCTGGACTCTTTATACAGCGACTCAGAGCTCCAAGAGGCAGGAAGCAGAGGCTGCTAGATCTGTTGAGTGTCAGCTGGAATTAGCATGCCATCACTTCTGCTACATTCTAGTGGCCAAAGAAGATATAAGACCAATCTAGATTCAAAGAGGTGGAGAAATGGACTCTGCCTCTCAACAGGGGAGAAGCAAGGTCACATCAGAGAAGAATGTGGAATAGAAAATATTATCATGGACCATTTGTTAATGAACTCTGCTACTCATTATTAGAAGCAAATATGTCACTTTTAGAAATCTTCCTGCTATTCAGCTTGTGAGCCCCATACTCAAGCATTCTATTTCTTCAAAGAGATTTAACGTGCTCAGTGAGGCTTAAGCTGATGTAAAGTCTAAAAAATAGGAAGTTCTCTCTTGTTCACTACTTGATAAAGGACCAATTTTGAGTAGCTTACTTTATCCCTTACAGAATGTGATTTGATCTCAGAGTTACAATGTTTGCAAACTTGCACAGTTTAAAATGAAGTAACATACTCCACGAACTTCTGTTCATCCCACTAATTTGTGCCTTGTTTTCCTCCACCCAGATGTTTCTTATACTTAATTTGCCTAACAATATTCAGACTAGGAAACCATTCTGCATTGAATTGATGCACCAAACATATTCAAATTTATTTTCCACATTCTCGGCTCCTTCTAGGTCTGCTTTGCAGTTTTACACATCCTTAATTTCTATTGAACCCAGATGGAATCTATGTTTGCCAGGAAAGAAAGACAACAAAACATGTGACAGTATTTTATATTCTTCCATGTTATATGGAAAAGGTATGAATATATAATCATGCACATCAGGCATTTGGTAAAATGGCCCCTAATTATCTCTGCCTCTTCTGCCCTTGTGTAATTCCTTCTCCTTGAATGTGGGCTGGCCTTAATGATTCAATTCCAACAGAAAAAAATGTGATAAAAGTGTTAGAATGTAACTTTCAAGATAAGGTTACAAAAAGACTCTGTTTTCCCTTTTTCTCACTCTCTTTCACTCTCTCCCTCTCCTGCTCTGAGGAAAGCCAGTGTCATATTGTGAGATGTCCTGTGGAGAGGCCCACATGGCAAGGAACTGATGTCACTGGCCAACAGCCAATAAGGACCTATAATGTGTCAACAGTCATGTAATGAGCTTGGAAGTGGAACTTCTGAAACCTGTCCACAGCCGTATGAGTGAACCCAGAAGCAGATTCTCTTCCTGTCAAGCCTTGAGATGACTGCAGCCCTGGCCAATACCACGATGGCAGCCTTGGGAGGGCACCCGAGCCAGAAAACCCAGCTCAGTGATGCCTAGAATCTGGAACTACAGAAAATGTCAGATACTAAATGTTTGGTGTGGTAAGCCACTAAGTCATGGGGTAATTTGTCACAGAAGCAGCAATATGGGCACTAAAGCCCAAAGAGAGAGCCCATCTCTCTGGCTAGAAGAACAAAGAAAAGGGGCCTCTGTGGTCCAAAGAATATGGAGAGGGTCACCATTATTGTCTCTCTCTTCTCTTACTACTTCATCCTGAGGGCAGTCTCACAGAGTGAGAGGCTAAATCTCTGAGATACCCTGGGTTTCTAGTTAGAGAACCAGGAAAAGGGACCACAGGTGCTAGAGAGTGTGAGGGAAAGTGCCAGGGAGGAGAGAGCTGGAGAAAGAGATTCCCAAATTCTATGTGTGAACGGACACAAGTTCTCATCATGACCTGCAAATGCATGGAACAGACACAAAGAAGCATTGCTTTTAAAAGTTAGCTATGATATAAACCACCACATATATCCCAGACTAACCCAATGAAGTACATGCAGGAAGCAGACCTAAATAGCATAGAAAAGGCTTTGAAAATTAGAACTGCCACCCACAGAAGGAGAGACAAAACTTGTGCTCTAAACCTAGCTAAGCTGATTGCCTACTAAAAGAAAAAACAACCACCAAAAAATTCACATCTCCTGAGGATTTTAACATGACCATGAATCTCACAATATAATCATCAAAATTTTCAGGATACAACCTAAAATTACTTTAAACAAAAAGGAAAATATGATCACTTTTTCAAGGGAGAAAACTATCAACAGATGCAAACCCTAAGATGGCATCAATATTTGAATTGTCAGTCAAAGATGTGAAAGCAGCTATTATAAACATGCTTCATAGGTAAAGGTGAACACTGTTAAAATAGCAAAGTAAAAGTTTTGAACACAGAGACTATAAAAATGAACCAAATGGAAATTAAAAATTGAAAAATACAATATTTTAAATTTTAAGAGATTACTGGATAGACTGAAGGGCAGAAGGAAGATGAAAAATTCACTGAACTAGAAAGTGGATAAATATAAATTATCAAATCTGAAGATCAAAATGACAAAAAAGATTGGGAAAAAAAGAAGACAGTCTCTGGTATCGATGGGTGAATACCAAAGTTCTAACATTTATGTCATTGGAGTCCTAGAAAGAGAGGAGAAATAGATGGGTGCAAAATTTGAAGAAATGTAGACGAACACTTCTTAAATTTTGTAAATTTAAGACATAAATTTATAGATTCAAGAAGTTTTGAGAATCCCACACAGAATAAACTCAAAGAAAACCATGCTCAGACCACATCATAATCAAACTACTTAACCAAAGATTTTATATATAAAATATATTTTGTATATAATATATATTTTGTATGTAATATATGATATATACAGTATATATTTTATATATAAAATCTATATAATATATGCAATATATTATACAATACATAATCTATGTAATATATTATATACATATAAAAACAACTTTCAAGGGATAAAAAAAATTGCCAACCCCCAATTCTACATTCAGTGAAAAGTCCCTCAGGAATGATAGCAAAATAAAGACATTTTCAGCTGATGGAAAGCTAAAAGAATGAGTAGCCAGCAGACCTACTCTAAAAGAAATGTTGAATGAAGCTCTTAAAGATGAAGAAAAATGACACCTGAGGAAGACAAGGAACTCCAGAAGAAAAGGAAGAGCAACGGCAATGGTAAATATATAATTGTCCCTTAATATACAGGGGGGATTGGTTCCAGACCCCCATGTGTACCAAAATCTGTACATACTCAAATCCCACAGTTGGCCCTGCCAAAACTACATACACAAAAAGTTGGCCCTCACTATATGGAGGCTTTGCATCCCTCAAATACTGTATTTTCAAATCACATTTGGTTGAAAAAAAATCTGTGTATGTAAGTGGACCCATGTAGTTTTCACATGTATTGTTGAAGGTTCAACTATGATAGCCCATTTTTCTCCTTTTAAGTTCTTTAAGTAAGTATGACTATCAAAAGCAAAAATGATAACGCTAGAGGGGTTTTCAATGTGAGTAAATGAATATATATTACAACTCTAACATAAAGAAGGGGATCTAAAGGAGTCTATGTATTTGTAAGGCTTCTACATTTCTACATGTTCCAATTAAAAAACAGAGACTATTAGATTAGAGTCTTAAAAAGACTCAACTATATGTTGATTATAGCAAATTCATTTTAATATAAATAATAAATATATAGATAGAGAAAAGTAAAAGGAACATAAAGGATAAACTGTGAAAACACCAATCAAAAGAATACTGTAGTGGCTTTATTAATACCAGACAGAGTAGACTACAGAATAAAGAATATTATGAAGAATAAGAAGGGACATTAAATAATGACAAAGTGTTGAATTCTCCAAGAATACATAACAATCCTAACTGTATATGCTCCTGACAACAGACATTAAACTACATGAAGCAAAAACGGAGAGAACTGAAAGGAGAAATGGTCAAATTAACAAATATATTTAGATATCTTTATATTATATAAATAATGATATTTTATATATGTTAAATATATAATATACAAATAACAAATTTATACTCAGTATAAGAACTAGACAAAAAAATCAACAAAGGTAGAGAAGACTAAAACAGCATTGACATTTATAGAACACTTTATCCAATGACAGCAGAATATGCAATCTTTTTAAGTGTTCATGGAAATTTTACCAAGAAAGACTATGTTGGGCCATAAAACCAGCCTTAATTGATTTACAAGAATTGAAATCATACGAAGTATGTGCTCTAACCATAATGGAATTAAACTAGAAACCAATAACAGAAATATATCTGGGAAATTCTAAAATATTTGGAAATTAAACAATCCACAAGCCAAAAAAAAAATCCCAAGGGAAATTAGAAAATATTTTGAACTAAATAAAAAGGAAAATACAACATATCATAATTTATGGAATGCAGCTAAAGTAGTACTTAGAGAGAAATTTATAGCATTGAATGCTCATATTCAAAAAGAAGAAAGATCTCAAAATGATTATTTAAACTCTCACCTTAAGAAGCTAGTAACAAAAAGAACAAATTAAACCCAAAACAAGCAGAAGGAAGGAAATAATGTACATGAGAACAGAAAAATAAATGAAGTGGAAAACAGGAAAACAATAGAGAAAATCCATGAAACCAAAGGGTGGTTCTCTGATTAAAACTCTAGCCAGACACACTATGGGGTGGGGGAGGGGGTGGGGGGGAGAAAATGCAAATTGCTAATATCAGGACTAAAAGGGGGGATATAACTACAGACGCCCAGAGGCATTAAAAGGACAATAAAGGAATACTACAAATAACTCCATGCACACAAATCAACAATTTAGATCAGCGGTCTCCAACATTTTTGGCACCAGGGACCAGTTTCAGGGAACACAATTTTTCCACGGTGGGGTGGGGTGGGGTGGGGTGGGGAGGCAGAGCTCAGGCGGTGATGGGAGTAACCCGGAGCAGCTGTAAATACAGATGAAGCTTTGCTTGCTGCTCAACTCCTGCTGTGCTACCCAAGAGGGGAAGGGAGTGAAGCTCTTTGGCCCTGTCCCTAACAGGCTACGGACCAGTACCAGTGGGCAGCCCTGGGGTTGGGGACCACAGATATAGATGGACCAATTCCTTGAAAACTGTAAACTACCAAAATTCACTCCAAACCAAATTTTTTGTGGCTAGAGGCATTTATCTCAGTTAACTCTATTTATCTCAGTTAACTCTCCAGGCTTTATTCATTACTATCATCTGTTCCCATCAAACTTAGTTCTGAATCTTGACTATTGACTTTGTGGTCTAACTCTTTTTCCTATAAACCTCAAATATTAATACCATCCTTCTTCCTTTCTAAGGTTATGATTATTGAAAATGATAATTGATATAACCTTCAGAATTTAGATAGCTTAGGCATCTGCAGAAACATTTTGAAGAGTGTCTAACTACCGTCTTTTACTAGAAACCCCTCTCCCCATTGCTCTCTGTTAAAGCCTTTAGCAGCAATATGTGCACTTTGCATTAGTGCATATTTAGGAAAGGTCAAAGCACTTGCCTGCTACTCTGTACATGACCACACCCTCAGTCAAGGGCCTTTCTGCACCCAGCATCATCACAGATGCATCTGAAGCTTTGGATAATCTCCAGGAGAGCCACCCCCTCCCCACCCCAGGTTTTCTCTCTCTTTTCTGACTCAAAACTTAACCACTCTGGCAAATCTTTCTCTGGCTTATCTCATGAGCTGTATTTCCTGCTTGAAAGGACCAACAGAGTCCTCAGAGAAACCAAATTCCTTGCCCAAATAATTATGGCAAGGTTAGGACATTAAAAGGACATCTGCTATGGCTCTTCCTTCTAATTCAAGGAAGAACTCGTGTTTTACACAGCTTATATCTATAGATTCTTATTTATGGATTCACATCTAAGGTCTCTCCTCTGTTTTCAGCTTTCCAGTTAATCTGTGTTGGTTTATAAGGTGGAAAATACATACACCAAAAGCAGTTCTCATCTCTCTCTGAAAGTGCTTAGTTTTTATCAATTGCTTCTTATTTTGAAGAGATATTCCCCAACTAATACTGCCTGTAGGGGGAAAATATACACTCCCAGGCAAGCAATTTGTTAGTTGTATGGTAGGCATAAGAGTGCATTCCTGGAGATATTTTGAGAGAGTACAAGAGCAATGGAGTATGCAATAGATTCACTGGTTAAGCCAAAAAGTTATAATGCTTTAACCTCCCAAGAGCCACCCTCATATTTAATACGAAGAATTTCTTTAAACCGCTAGAGCTGAGCCTCATTCCTCTCCCACACTCCCTGGGAATTCTGACTTCCATCCAAGACCTTCCCTATTATTTAAGAGCAGGGAGGCATGGTCTTTGTGGTGTCTCCTAAACTGTACTCTTCTTCTTAGTTACATGTTGACTACTAGTGTCTTATTGAAGTGACCGCCAACTTTCCAGAAACGCCTGAATGCTGCCACCAATGTTCCTCGTAGCTGAGACCTTCCCTTGCCTTCCCACCGCCCCCACGATCGGAATCTTTGGCATGTGCTAACTCTGCTTCTCCAAGAAAACTGGACTCTCACCCCACTCTTGCTACCCTTGCACAGCTAGCAGTTGCTGCCTCTTTCACGTAATTACCCCTTGCTTTAGACTTTGCCTCTTCTCAAAACAGGAATTTTTCTTTCTGTTCTCTTGTTTTGTCTTCTAAATCCCTGGGAGTATTAAAGTTAGGGCTTGATTTTCACTTTGAAATGTTTCCCACACTTGTGGCACTGAAGTCACCAGAGGATTTGTACTAGATTAAGTAATAGAAAAAACAGTGTGAGGTGAATGAAGTATGATAAAACTCTCCTGGAATAGATTTAAAAAAATGCCAGTCCATGATTATTTCTGATACATGTAATGGCATTGAATAATTTGTAGTAATTCTAAGAACTATAGCCAGTTTGAGCGATGAGTAAAATGAGTTTGTGTAGCTGTTGTGCTTTAGAACACTGATTTTTGGACTTGAATGCACATTCCTCACATGGGGAATTTAAACAACACTGACACCTGGGTCCCCCCACAAAGACTGATTTAACGTGTATGAATTGCAACCCAGGCATCAAGATCTTTTGAAGTTCCCTAGGTGACTGTATTGTGCAACAAAGTAACCTTTGTGCTGTAAACTTTTTAAGCATGATGAGAATCACCAGGAGAGTTTGATAAAACCTAGATTGTTAGAGTTGCTGATTCAGTAGGTTCAGGTGGGACTAGAGAACTTATATTTCTAGCAAATTCCCAGAGGAAGCTGATGCTGCTTTTCTGAAGACCATACTTTGAGAACCACTGCTTTAGAGCACTTTAATGGGCATATGAATCACTTGGAGATTCTGTAAAAAGGCAGTTTTGATTCAGTGGGTATGAACTGGACCTGAGATTCTGTGTTTCCAATAAGCCCTCCAGTGATGCCATGGTTGCTGATCCATGGAACACACTTTATACAGCAAGAGCGTAGAGTACAAAGGTCAACCATTTAGAATAGGGAATACATTTAAAAATATGATTTTGTAAAAATATTGAGGAAAAATTAGTACCAAAGCACCAATTTGAAGGCTGTTTTCAACCTTAATTTCTGTATCATTACATGGATATGTGATAAAAATTCCATAACCTTTAAGAAATTACCAAAAAATTTTAGAAATGTCATATAATGAGACATTCAAAATTGCTCTAAGTATTTTTTAAGGTAAAAGTATCTAATGTTCAGGAATGCTCCCCCACAAAAAACATTGAATGATTACATATTTTAACAGCTTTGTGGAGATATAGCTTATTTGCCATAAAGCTCACCCATTTAAAGAGTACAGTTTAATGTTTTTTAGTATATTTTTATCATTCCAATAGAAACCCCTTGTCACTCCCCATTTTTCTACTCTCCGAACCCTACACAATCACTAATCTACTTTCTGTCTTTATAACTTGCCTCTTCTGGACATTTCACATAAATGGGATCACACAATATGTAGTCTTTTGTGCCTGGCTCCTTTCACCTGGCATGATGTTTGCTCCTCCATTATATATAATCCTGTCAACATTGTATATGCACTTTTTTTTTCTGTTGATATGTAAAAATTAATAGTCGGGTTTGGTATCTGTTCATTTTTTTCAAGTGCAAATGGTCAGTCCTAACCAATAATGTACAAGTAAACCAGAGACCCACATTTCTGCTTTGTATGCTTATAATGAACAATATCATATTTGATGCTGGCAGTTCAGAAATACATAAAGAAAACATGAAGATTCTGTTTCTGATATAATTGGTTTTTCATCATATTGTGGATCTTTCCAATTCTCTTATCTGAAGTGACAAGGTGATGTGAATTTAAGTGCATTTTGTTGAATTTGAACTTGTACAGCTAGCACCTTACTAAAACGCATCACAAGCCCTATTTAGGCCTGCCAGGTTTTCTGACGATCCACTATCAAGCAAGTTCATTTGGAAGGGAAATACAAATGCCAAGAACCTTGAAATAAAGATATAACTTTTTTTGTGGTAGTAAAAATTGGTGCCTGAAAGGTGCCTGTTAGAGTAAGAATTGGAAACACTGGATTCATGAATAATTATTTTGGGGCCATTTTCACAGAGTTCTAATACTGTATTATAATTTTGTTTCTGCTGATCACTTGATATTTTTCATTTCTAGGCTTAAATTTAGCAGACGGTAATTTTTGTACTGCTTCTATTCCACAAGTGTTTATCCATTTTTATATAAATAACAAATCAATTTCTGATTTTACAATTTTGTTTAGTACTTTAGATACCTTGGATAGTGAGGGTTTAATAATAACATGGGGAAAGAATATTTGGTTCCCATTGTGTACTTCCCATGCATGTTTTAAAGCAATAGCTTCTGTTTTAAAGCTTCTGAATTATTTAAAGCATTTGAATGTGAGATTCAAATTATGTACAAATAACAAATTTGGTTATATACAAATAACCAAATAAAATGACATTTTAGTGTGCTAGCCAAATATTAGATTGAAGATTCTAGGTTTCAGAGGAAATGATAGATATAAAAATGGTAAGAAAGAGAAATATCAGAAAATGTTAAAGAATTTAATAAATATTTATATTTATGTATTTTTTCTTAATTTGTAATACTTAATTTATCATACTAGATTAAGTAAGGCCATATTCCAAAACCTAATTAGGAATAAGATATTTAGCAGATATTAGTAAAAATAAAATCAGTAAAATATGTATTTCTCCCTTTCAATTTAGGATTACCCTCACCAGCCTGAGAATTCATATCTGAACACGTAGAGGCTGTGGGTGACCAAGGCAAGTGAGTGTGATCTGATAGGTGACAGCCCATCTCAGCTCTCTGTTAAATGAGAAGGTTCTGGACACTGTTTCTTAACATATTTTGGAGGGGGTTGTGACCAAAATGCTCTGAGAAGTTTATGAAAGCTATAGACTCTGTCTCCAGAAAAATTCAGGATTTTCCACATAATTTCCATAGAATCCAGATACTCTGAAGACCACTAACAGCTGAGGATCCCTAGAACCTAGACATCACACAATACTTGGCATGTGGTAAGTTATAAATGCTGGTGATGTTGATAATATATAAATAATAATAATAAATAGCTTTGTTTCATGAGGTGAAGAATGAGAAGAAAAACACTTGTTTTGGAGTTTTTAGTGATTAGTGAAAATTCTTCCCAGAATCTGGCAACAGGCTGTTTGTCAACATTCATTATTTGAATCCCTTTATTTGAAGGATTTGTTCAGTAAAATTTAGATTCAGTCAAAAGGCCACACTCAAGGATCCAGAAGGCCACATGTGGCCCCAAGGCTGCAGGTTCCCAGTGCCTGAATGAAAACTGCTCATGCTGGAATCATCCGCCTTCTCTTTTTGGTGTTCTTCCAGGCTTCTGTCTTCTCCCTCCACTATTTAAGAGCTCCCTTTTTGCAGATTCCTGATTTTGGCCTGATATTTTCATTTTCCACACATTCTCCTTGGATGACCTCATCCACTCTCAAGTATCCATGCCAAACGCATCTCTATTTCCAGTGCAGACCTCCCTCCAAACTCTTGGTTTGTTTAATCACTTACAATGTGGACTCATCATCCAGTTTTCCATGGGCATCTCAAAGTGAACATGTCCGAAATCAAATTATCACCCCTGACAATTTTTCTATCTCCTGTCCTATTCATTTTACTTCCATCACTCACCCATAAAGAATTAACTTATGATGTTTCACCCAGAAAGAATTAACTTCTAATGTTTCCCACTACCCCATAATAACCACCTACATTCATTAATCCACATGAAATTGAGAATCACCTACATTTATTGATCCATATTATATTTTCACTCATTGATCATCATTTTCTGCATATATAAGTAGGAAGAATAACATCCACTTATCCCAGCAGGGGATTTGCAATTATTTTAAGGTATTTTCAAATATATTTTTGTGTGATTAAAATGATGGAGATATTTTGAATGAATTTAAGTATAAAATAAGAACTATTCCAACCTTATTTTTTTATTTTTATTTTTTTGGCTGCACCCCTTTTATATATATATTTTTATTTCCAACTTTATTGGATTTTTATTTTTGGCTTAGAAAATGTTAATATTTTTACTCAAGCCATCTGGCTCTTGGAGATATCATGTTGCTTTGGTAATTATATGTGAAAATTATTATTTGCATCTTTAAAGTTACTTAAGGCATGTTATTTGCTAAATTTGTTTTTCCTTTCTATTTTTCTGACAACATATTACAACTAATATGAAATTCAAAAGAAAAATTTGACAAGGCTTATTTAAGCAGTTTTAAGTGAACATCACAGATATCAAATGATCAAACTAAACTATTAAATGTGTGGATGACTCAAATATTTTCTTGCCTTACTGTCTTTTGTTTTGATGTGATTTCCTTCCATCTTAAAAAAAATCCTTTAGCACCATCTGCTCCTGTCATACTTTGGCATGCTTAAAAAATTTCATTTCCAGACTGCAGTTTTGAAATACCTCCATGTGAGCATCTTAAAGAAAATAAATTGGAAGAATTTCCATTCCTCCCAGCTTGTTTCTTAATAAACAGCAAATTACTCAAGAAACACAGAGCTGCATAAAGATTTTGTTATAATCAGACATTTCCCTTCTGATTTTTCCTCTGACCCTACGGCTATTTTATGTACGTGGAAAGAGTATTTTATGTGCTATGTGCGTAATCTATGCAATGATTTTTTAAAAATGCACAGATATGTTTTTATAATTGTAAAATGTAATGAATTTCCATGTAGTCTAATATGTTTCATGGATAAGCAAACACTTAATAAATGACTGAGATTTGTCAAACGAATTCTCCATGGGGGAGTTGGCAGACTAAAACAGTAATACCAACAAAAAGAATACAGTAAAGTAAATGAATTCTCCTCCTATAAAATTGAAGCATATACTAAAATAAAAATCATATTTTTCCAATTTTTGATAGCAGTAATGGAAGATTAAATGGCTTACTTTTTCAATGTGCCCAACTCCAAGTCATTGACATTGATAAAGAAATACAAATAAGTAGCATTAAATATTATTTTTTTTAGCTGTTGTTGAGACAGAGTCTCACTCTGTTTCCTGGGCTAGAGTGCCATGGCACCAGCCTAGCTCACAGCAACCTCAAACTCCTGGGCTCAAGCGATCCTCCTGCCTCAGCCTCCCGAGTAGCTGGGACTACAGGCATATGCCACCATGCCCGGCTAATTTTTTCTATATGTATTTTTAGTTGGCCAGATCATTTCTTTCTATTTTTAGTAGAGATGGGGTCTCACTCTTGCTCAGGCTGGTCTCGAACTCCTGAACTCAAACGATCCACCTGCCTCAGCCTCCCAGAGTGCTAGGATTACAGGCGTGAGCCACCGTGCCCGGCCTAAATATTGACATTATGGTAGAAGGAATAGCAATAGGCCAATGGTGTCCCCAGGAAAGCCCAAATATGAGTTAAACTATTTACAAATATATTCCTTCAGTCACTTATTCAATACATATCAAACATCTGTTATGTCTAAATTCTATATTAGTTTCCATAATTAATCAATAATTTTCTTATCACATTAAAATAAAATTTATCCATCCTCTTGTAGACATAACTTGATTCTTTTCATCCAGTATTTTCTATGCTAATCTATTTTTCATGTACTTGCCAGAGTTAACTTTGTAAAGGTAAAATTTTCTTGTATGATAAAGTTCAAACTCCTTGCTGTGGCTTACAATGCCTTTTATAGCCTCACTTGTGCTTCCCTTTGGGCCCTGCCCCTCCACCCTCACTCTCTGGCCTCCATGAATTACTTTGCTTTCACAGAAGAAGGTAAGCCTTTGCATGTTCTTTCCTCTGCTCAAAATGTTTTTTCTCCTCTCCTTGCCTGATTCTTTTTCTTTGTCCTTTAGTTTCTGGCCTAAGCATCTTGTCAGTGAAAGCTTCCCTAAGAAACAAAGCTTGCTCAGGTGAGCATCTTATGAACCTGGTAATAACGTTTGCTTATAGCTGCACCTAACACAGCAAGTTATTTACTTCTCTGCCTCTCCTGCTGGACTGTACCCTCCTGGAGGACAGGAAATATACCTCGTTTGCTCTGGAAACCTCATTATGTGAAATAATGCTTTGGCACATCTTGGTGATAATTTGCTGCATGAGGAAGAGGAAGAATGAACCATACATTCTTTTCATCTGTCTTTGTGAGGTCATTTACAGGGACAAGTGTGTGAGGTCAAGGGAAGTATCCCTTAGCCTCACTTCTTGACTACATGGATTGAAATATTTGATCGTAAATGCACGCACTTAACCATATCTTTTTTTTCATACAGCATTTTAATTCTAATTCACAATTTTTAAAAAAAATTTTAAATCAGTAATGCCTCAGTTTTTTTTTTTTAATGGAGATTATGTGGCTTACTCTTACTTTGATGCATTGTGATGGATCAAAATACAAAACAACTCCAAATAGAAATACCTGTCAAATGAGTTCTTTCACAATAGATAATTAATGGAAAAGTTTGCAGTATGACTTAAGTTGTAATAAAAGGTGAATGCTTTGCACATGGTGGGCTATCATTGTGTAGTGAATTAAGGAATCCATCAATTGGTCAATGAACGGTTAATTGGGGTTTGTGTATTAAAATCTTGTCTCTGCCGCCCTCCAGTGGCTCATAGGCTTAACTCTGAAGAACTTCAAAAGAGAAAATCCAGTGGTTCCATTCCCAGATTCTTACTGGAGGGCAGTATGAATGCTCAAGTTTGTGGGCTTGGTATTTTTCTTAGACACAGTTTTGTATTTGTCCTCTTAAACATTACCTTGGTAGATCAAGCCGAAATCTCCAACACCAAGTGTATTATCATCACCTGCAAAAGTTTCAGCTGGAGCAATTATAGTAGATGGTGTCAATAAACACTAACATTTGTTCCTTGACAGTTTGTAGAGATTTTTCATTTATGTTATCACATAAAATTCCTAGTAATAAATAAGAGTGATAATAATTGCAGTTCTTTTATTAGAAATTGCTCTGGCCCCTTGTTAAGATACAAAGTGGGTGATGGAGTTGATGTGATCATGTGTTATTAGGCGTGAAATTTCACATAAACAATATACCTTATAAACAGCCTGGTACTCTAAACTTACATATCTTAATGTAGTATTGTAGAAAGATTTTAACTTAGCAGCAAATATCATCAACATAATATCTTTTGCAATCTTGTGAACATTAGAATTATATTTTTGTATACCCCTGGCCTATGAAAGTTACATCCTGAATTCAGCTGGTCTCTGGTGTAGGCATAAGAAGAAACCTTTTGGTGTCCAGGAAAATGGGTTTTTTTTGATGCTGGCTGTGACCTACTCTCAGATCTCCTGTAATTCAGATCTCATCGCGGGGTTTTAAGTAGCAATCTCTGGCTGAGTTCTCTCCTGGGTGAGTTCTTAAAATGTTTCACCTTCCCCCTCTTCTGGAATATTCTTTTGGTTTTAGCAGAGGAAGTCTCTGAATTCCTTTGTGTTCAGCAAATAAATTTGAGATTAGAATATTAAGATCATTTTATTGACCAATGGGCATTACTGTAACAGGGGAAAATTCAGAGGTGGAAATGCACTGTGTCATAAATTCATTTAATATAGTTGCTGCCTCAGCACCCATCTTCAGGCCTGACATAAGTTATTTGAAACCCAGCTGTCCCCATCACCTGTGGCCTAGTTAAAACATCCCCTCCCCCTGTGGTTGTTTGCGTAATAGCCCACTTGTTTCTCATCTCACTGACCTAAACGCCAACACATCCCACAGGTGCTACCGCGCTGGAACCTACTGGTCAACACTAGAGCTATGTAAATAAGCTATTCCCTTCACGTGTGTTTTCCTTAAAGGAGCCAATTCACAACCCCTGTAGGGAACACGCACAGACCTTAATAAAGGCACAGCCCCACAGGTTCTCTCTCCCTCGCCCTCTCTCTCATTCCCTACCCACTGATGGAGCTCCCTGCTGCCCACACATTTCCTGTGGGCCCCACGTTGGCACCTCTAACCTGTCTCAGACCTGTGAGTAGTCAATTTCTTCTGTTTCATGCATTTTTGTTTCGCCTCCTCATTGATGGACATGCCTGACCCTAACTTAACCCCCATCGGGGCTCTCCTAGAGAGTGTCTCTCTTAGCTTATGGCTACTTGCAAGAGAGAGACCTCAAGACCAAAGTAGAAAGCAATCATAACAATGGAAATCATAACACACTGCATTTGAGCAGTGCAGGAAAGGGAAAACTTTCTTCAGACTTCTTAGATTCTGTGGCTGGGCCTGAGAATTAAACTAACATAAAACAGATTAATAGGAGAAAAGCATATAAGTTTTCATTTTTTACATGCAGGTGGGAGACTTCATGAGGAAAAGGAAGACTGAAAAAAGCTATTAGGCCTGAAAATTTATATGTCTTTCTAAATGAAGAACAATAAATTATGGGAATGTGACAAGATGAAGCGGCTTGGGCTAAGGGCAGTAGATTGTGGGACAGTGACTAGGAAATATATGGGGAAAACATGGAAGATGAGAATTATTTTAGTAGATTTGTTCGTACAGATTCATTTTGGCATTGACTCCCAGTCTCTGGTGATAAGAATGTTCTCTTCCTGGTACAAGGAGGGCATCTTTTTCAAAGGGAATTTTATGATCTGCCTGTAGGTAAAAGGGGAAGATCAGAGAGCTCTTCCTGAATCTGCTCTTTTTCAGGTGCCTTCAGCTCAAAATAATCAATATGCCAAAGCAGCACATTTGGGGTAACATGTTTTGAACCCCTTCAAAAGCAAAAGGCCTCAAGCTTGATTAGTAGGCACAAAACAAGAAGAATAGATAAATTAAAAAGACGTTTTTCATTGAGACTTACAAAAAGACACAAAAGGAAAAAAAATTAACCAAACTGTGGGTTGCTTTCCATTCTTGTTGCAACAAAAGCAAAGAACACAATGAGAATTTGACCTAATAGAATTAAAATTTTACCAAAAATCTCAATAGCACATATGACACTACCAATTTTCCCAGTAATGGGGCTATTATTCCTACAATAATTATATTTTAATGAGAACAAAACATATCCAAGTAAGATAAGCAATAAAGACTGAGTCAAACATGCTCTACTTAGTTTCACTTTAAGGAAAGGTCTGAAGAGGAATTGGGGAGGAATTTTTGTTGCAGGCTAAAAATAAAGTTATGAGGAAATGATTTGAATTATATAAAGGAATGATAAAATTAAACCTTTGTGCTTAAGAGCTTCTGGGTATCATACATTCCTGTTTCTCCCAATGTCTTTGATTATCGTGTAGATAGTGATAGCCACATTGTCTCACCTGTGCTTTCCATCAGCATTTCTGATTGGAAAACAACTGGGACTAGATAATAGCAGAAGCTCATTCTTTCAGTGGCCTGTGAAACTTGTATTGACTCTATGCTTGTAAAAATACAGTCAGAGCTCTCCCTGAAGCCAGACACAAAATAAAATATGAGTTGATTAAATACGTAAAATTGAAAATTAGAATTGTAAAAGTATTTTAAAACACTCAGAGGATTTTGATTAATGTTGGGAAGAGGAAGGCTTCTTTTTACATAGCATGAAACTCAGTAACCATAAAGAAAAATGTTAACAGATTTTAACCATACAATTATTAAAATATTCTTTGGGGATAATGACTCTTCGTAAACAAAGCTAAAAAGGCAAATAATAGAAAGAAAATATTTGCAACACATGTGAGTCAAGGTGCTAATATCTTGATAAGCAAATATAAATCTTTCAGATCAATAAGGAAGAGCAAAACTTGACTGAACAATGAACAAAAGATGGGGCGGGCAATGCATAGGAAAAATGCCAGTGGTATAGGAATATGATAAGTAGATCATTTTCTCTGGTAACCTTAGGAATGAAAAGAATGAAATTAAAGAAATGAAAGAATGAATTAAAGAATAAAATTCCCATTTACTTGATGGGTTTGGCAATGGTGTAAGCACAGAGACATTCTCATCAGTTGTTACTGAGAAGCAAATTAACAGCCTTTGGGAGGGCAGTGTTGCGCCCTCTAAAAAATATTTAAAATGTGAAAACCTGTGACTTAGCAATTTAACTTCAAGGAATTTCCCCTCTGAAACTGGAATGCACACACCCACCCACATGTAAGCAAACAGGATGGAAATATAAATGTATAAGATTGTACATTATAGAATCATATGTATAGTATTCCAACTGCAAACAATATAAAGGATTTAAATAAATTATAACATGACCATATTAAATTATACTATTATACAATGTTTCCATTTAAAATGAGTTAGAAGTGTGTGTACAAACATTGAATGATGTCTATAATATAGTGTTATTTAGTAAACTCTGACTTTGGACAAGTTACCTAACTCCATGTCCTCATCTCTAAAATGGAAATAATGATTTAGTATGTATCTCTTATGGTTGTTGTATTAAATGATAAATGTAAAGCAATTAGAATCTAAACATAAAGACTGGCACAGGGTTAAACTCTATGTGATATCTATTGTTATTTGTATTATTATTACCTAAATTAAATGACTTTAGCCCTTCTTACAAACAATTGTGTTGCCATGTAGCTATTATTTCTCCATTCTTTCTTGCTAATAGAATCCTGATTTTTTTCTTATCCATGCACTTCTGTCTGCCTAAGTTCTTGAGGGGAAGATAGACCTGATGTCAATCCTAGGGATTAAACCTTCATTAGTTTAAGACAGTGATAAGCCTAAATGTGAACAATTTAAGTCAGTGAGATGTGAGAAAAAATTGCCTAGATTTCTGGAAAGATTTTGGGGATCTTGGAAAGAAGCATTAAGAAGCGATTGTCTTTCCGAGTTCTTTTTGCTTGTTTGCTTATTTTACCTCTAGATGTTGGTTTGTAATAACATGAGGCCTGTCTTTCCGAGTTCTTTTTGCTTGTTTGCTTATTTTACCTCTAGATGTTGGTTTGTAATAACATGAGGCCTGAGGCTGCTGAAGTTATTTTGTGTCTACGTGGAAAGTTAGCACCCAGAGAGGATGATAAAGGGGAAAGGTAAAAGGAATCTGTGTCTTTGTCAAACTACTGAATTGACCACCCACAGAAGGCTTTATTATTATGTGAAATAATAAATTTTGTTTTTTCAGAAACATTAAGATTAGGTTTTAAATGTAGTTGAACACCTTCCAATAACTATAGCCATAATCCTGAATATTTTGAAAAGTCTAGCACTTTCCATTTCTTCCTCCTCACACTTGAACTTTCCTTTATCTTCCTGAATATGTGGAACATATCCATAATAACTATTTTAATGTCCTTGTCTTATCGTTCTATAAGTATTATTTGTGGATCTATGGATTGATTTTTCTCCTACTTATGGTCATATTTTCCTGCTTCTTTGCATTCCTGGTAATAGTTGATTGGATGCTGGACATTGCTGGGTGCTTGATTTTTTTTTTTTTTTTTATATTCTGTTAAATATTTGGGGGTTTTGTTCTGGGATACAGTCAAGTTACTTATAGAATTAATTTATTAGTCTGTGTCTAAAGTTTTTCTTATTCCTAGAATTTAGCTTCACTGCTTTTAATGATTCTATCCCAAACCCATTATATTACGAGGTCTTTCTACTTGGGCTGGTGGGAGGATGAACTATTCCCAACCCTTTTTGAATTGTAGAAATTATTCCCCTTACTTCGTTCTCTTGGTTCTTTCCCTGGCATTGAGTAGTTTTACGCTCACATTAGGTCATTACTTGGTTATAAAGATCCGAGGAGACTCTGCAGTTGTCAGAGTACTTTCTCTGTGTACGTCTGTTTCCTCTGGCATTTCCCCCAGCAAATTCTAGCCATTTGGCCCACTTGGACTCTGAACTCTGTCTAACTCAGAGAGACTGCTGGATGCAGATTTTCCCTTTATGCTTTGTAGCCTTGAAACTCTATACATAGTAAGCTGGGAGACCACAGAGCATATCTCATTTGTTTTCTTACTCTCAGGGATCACTCTTCTTTGCTGTCTCTTGTCTAATGTTTAAAACTGTTTTCTTTTTTTCATGCATTTTATTTGGTTTCTAGTTATTCAAGGTGAGAAGTTTTCTAGATTTATGAGATGAGTACTACAGCTGTGAAATAACTCATTTGTATAGTGTATCAGACTTTATTCAACTGCCTTCATATGTAAAAACATGCAAGGTGTTTCCAGTACTTTGTCAATACAAACAATATTTTAATCACCTTGTACATATGTATGTTGTATTGCTGGAGGTATACCTTTACTATATATTCCTAGAAGTGGCATTATTGGATCAAAGATAGTTTTGTTAAATATGTTGTACTAGTTTGCATTCCTGCCACCAGTATGCACATATACTTTTTTCGCTATAGCCTCACTAACAGGGGGTGTTGTTATATTTTAAAATTTTTGTCAATCCGATAGATGAGAAACGGTTTCTCAATGCAGTTTTAATTTCTATTTCTCTTATTATAAACAAAGTTGAACATTTTTTCATATGTTTAAATTCCATTTGTGTGTATGTGTGTGTGAATTGTTGCAAATACTTTCTCTCAGTTTTTTTTAACCTTGTTTGTTGTTTTCCTTTTTTGTCATCCAGAGTATTTATTTTTTATTCCTATAATAGTATAATTCATTTGACTATATATCTCAATTTTGAGTCCTACTTAGTAAACATTTTTCCTCACTGATGTTAAAGAGGAATTCACCCATATTTTCCTCTAGAACTTGTATGAATTTATATTGTACACCAGATTTTGGAATCTAGGAGAGAGTGAGTGAGTCAGTGAGTGAGTGAGTGAGGAAAAAAATATTTTGGAAACATTTGGAGTTTATGTTTATACATGGGGTAAGGTATGGATCTAATTTAAATTTTTTGGAAGTGACCACTTAGCACCATTTATTAAAAATTTCAACTTTGTCCCAGTAGTTGGATTTTCAACATTTATCATATACTGAGTTTTTATATGTACTTGGGTTTCTGGATTTTTTTTTTTAATTAAACTTCACTGGCCTATCTGCTTATTCATATGCCAGTATCAAAATGTTTTTTATTAGAGGGGTTCTATAATGTGTTTAAAAGTCCAGTTTTCTAATTTTAAAATGTCAGTGTGTCCTGTTTTTAATATTGCCCTGCATATTCTTGCATACTTATTTTTCCATATAAATTTCAACTTATCTAGCTCCATTTAAAAGCTTGTTGCTATTTTTGTTGAGATTGCACTACATTTATCAATTAACTTAGGGAAAGCTGATATATTTATGATGTAAAATCACTCTATCTAAGAACAAGGAATATTTTTCCAATTGCTCAGGTCTGCTTTTCTGTTTTAAACACAAGACTTTTAAAGTATTCCTCACATAAATTTTACACAATTCCTGGTAATATATTCCTAAGAATTTTATTTTTTATTGCTATTGTGAATAGAGGTTTTTAAATATATGCATGCATACACACAAACATACATGTGTATATATATTCTTTAGAATATATATTCTAATACATATATCTAAAAATATATATAGAGAGAATATATATACTTAAAGTATCCATCAATTCTTATTTTCTTGAATGTTTTCATCATACAGATGTTCGATTTTATCTAAGGCTTTTTTCATTATGGGTATAATCAAGCTGCTTATTACAAGTATTATTTTAATAAATTTATTAATATTGAACTAATCTTTCAGTCTTGGAGAAAAAACCCACTTGGTCATGGTGTATTGTTTTCTCAATGTGATGTTGGATTCTGTTTGCTAATATTTTATTTAGAAACTTTGTATCAATATTTATAAATGATATTAGTCTCTTTAGTTTTATATTCTCCTTACCAGATTTAGGTATCAGGTTTAGGCACTGGAAACTGTATAGAGACTATTTGGTCTGTGAAAATCTGTTAGAACTTTCTGGTGATTTTTTTTTTATTGGTTACTGCCTTCATCACTTTTTCTATTTTGTTGTGGGAATTAGTCTGTGTAAGCTTTCTACGTATAATGGGTAATTTTAGTAACTTTTAGTTCTGTTATTGGTAGAATTGTGTCTCCCCATCCCCTCCCCTCAAGAAAAAGATATGATCAAGTCCTAACCCCTGTACCTGTGAATGTGACCTTATTTGGAATAGAGTCTTTGCAGATGTGGTTAGTTCAGATGAGGTCACACTGAAGTAGAATGGGCCCTGATCCAGTATGACTGGTGTCCTAAGAAGAGAAGACAAAGACACAGGGGAGAAGTCCCTGTGAAGACAGGCAGAGATTGGAGTGAAATATCTATAAACCAAGGAACCCAAGGATTGCCGGCAGCCATCAGAAGCTGGGAGAGGCAAGGAAGGAGCCTTTCCTAGAGCCTTCAGAGAGAGCATAGCACCTTGTCAACACCTTAATTTTAAACGTCTTGCCTCCAGAAGTATGAGAGAATAAATTTCTGTTGTTGGAAGCCACCAAGTTTGTGGTACTTTGTTATGGCAGCTGTAGGAAACTAATACAATTGTCTTAGGATATTACCCATTTTTATCAAGGTTTTAACATTTTATTTGTATAGACATCTAGAAAGGAGTCTCCTGTGATTTTTAATTGCTTCTGTTTCAGTGTTATTTTCACTCAATTCTTCATTTTGTACTTTTTTGCTTTCTCTTTTTTCTTAAATTAGTAGATTTTGTTTATTATTTAATTTTCCCTTCAAAATGGGAATTTTATTTATGAATTAGATGTATTGTTTTCTGTTCTCAACCTCAACAATTCTTTCTTCCTTGCTGATTTCTTTATTTGGTTTATTTTACCTTTTTTTTTATTCTTCCTTATTTTCATGTTTGATTTACTTTGTTCTTTTTCTTGAATTTTTATCTAGGAATTTTATTCATTTATTTTTATTTCATTTCTATTCATAAAAGTATTTAAGACCATGAATTTTCTTCTGATCAGTACTTTAAACAAAGGCCAATAGATTCTGATATATAGCATTTTCATTGACATTGCTTTTCAAAACTTCTGTAATTTCAGTTTGTACTTCCCCTTTTACCCATTATGCAAGAATTGTTTAATGTTTTTAAAAAATTTTAAATTTTTAAAGCTGGACCTATATTTGTTACCAATAATTTTTAGTTTTTTGGTTTCATGATAAGAGAATGTAATATTTCTACTTCGTGGTGCTTAATGATTTTTTTGGTGTGACATAATAAATGATCACAAAGTCAATTTTTGTGACTGCCATGTACGCTTGAGTAGGTACACTCTCTGTTGTAAGAGTTTAAAGTTTCATACGTCCTGAAGATCTACCTTATTATGTTGTTTAGGTATTTTATCTCCTTCCTTCTCTTTTGTCAACTAAATCTGTCTTATTGGAGAATTCTGTGTTAAAGTCTCTTATTATGAGTGTGTTTCCATCTATGTCATATTGCATCTGTCGTAGTTTTGGCTTCATTAAGCGGATTTTATGTCATTTAGTGCATGGACAATTCACAATTACATCTTCATTGTGAATTATGGTGTCATTTTCTCACCTTTAATGCTATAGAATTGAGTTTTTCTTTGTCTAATATCAAAATTGCTACACCTGCTTCCCTCACAGATTCCATTTGCCTGGCATGCCTTCGTCCACCTTTTTACTTCTAGCCTTTCGGAATCCCTTATGTCAGATGTGTCTCTTGTGTGCCAATATAGTTGGCTCATTTTTTGTGAATCAAATTGAAAATCTTTTTCTTTTAATAGATGAGTTAAGTCTATTCACATTTATTGGTAAGTGTGATATATGTGGTTTCAAGCCTATCATATTGTTTGTTATAATTTTATTCATTTTATAATTGCCGAGTTTTTTCCCATACATAATATTTTTTCTTTACTCTTTAACATTTATAATTTCTTTTGCTATTTAGACAGTTCTAGTGGTTATCTTTATCCTTATGCCTTTTGTAAATAAAATTGATAGATAAAATTGTATTTAATCATATACAACATGATGTTTTGAAATATATAAACATTATGGAATGGCTAAATCTAGCTAATTAACATATGCATTACCTCACAAAGTCAGCATTTTCGTCATGAGAACATTTAAAATCTACTCTCTTAGCATTTTTCAAGAATACAATATATTTTTATTAATTATAATCACAATATTTCATGATCTTACTCATACGTGGAATCTATCCGTATAGCTTTTTAAGTCTTTAGTCCAAGTTGTAAGGGGGAAAAGGCACGCCTCAAATCATTGTTTGGGTATGGCAAAGTCATAACATATAACCAAAATGTTTGTACCCCCATAATATCCTGAAATAAAAAAAAGTTTTTACTCCACTGTTTCCGTATTTAAACTTTTACTTACCAATTGTTCATTTTTACTGGTGTCCATTAAATTTTATGTATTCCCTATGTAAAAAATTAATTAGCTTATTTTACTTTTCTCTTTCACTTTTTCTTCTCTCTCTGTTGCCTGGGCTAGAGTGCCGTGGCATCAGCCTAGCTCACAGCAACCTCAAACTCCTGGGCTCAAGCAATCCTCCTGCCTCAGCCTCCTGAGTATCTGGGACTATAGCTGTGTGCCACCATGCCCAGCTAATTTTTTTTCTATTTTTAGTAGAGATGGGGTCTCACTCTTGCTCAGGCTGGTCTCGAACTTCTAACCTCAAGCAATCCTCCTGCCTCCACCTCCCAGAGTGCTAGGATTACAGGTGTGAGCCACGACGCCTGGCCTATATCATATATATCTTATTTTCTCTGAGTTACTAGACGTATCTTTATGTCAGATACTCAGCCCACCATATAAAAGAGGTCCATTAATGCATTCCTTTCCATTCCCATATCCTAATTAATTTTCCTCATTCATTACCCTGATTCATTTTCCCAGTTACTATTTATTTATTAAGGTATTTCACTTTACCTGGAGCCCTGGGGCTATTGCTCATTACAATTGGCTGGCTAGCATCTACACTTGGGTAGCTTTCGTATTCTTTCTTTAATTACTTCTGTGAAAAGTAATGACTACAGTTAAAGATGAAATGAGATGAAATAAAAGATGAAATAAAAATGACTAAAGTTAAAGATGATGAAACTGTAATGTATTAATAAAAACGAAGAGATAGAAGAATGGTAGAGTCTGTGTTCAGATTTTGAAAAGCATTTTAATGGTTCCATACATAAGAACTAAACTAAGTAAATTTCACAATATTTCTTGTTGTATATTTCACTTTTCTTCTGAAATATTTTATAACATTTAATTTTGGTAATTACTGACTCCCCAAGGTCTGAAAATTTTTTGTTGTTCTGAAGAAACACTCCTAAGATGATCAGCAGATGGCACTGCTAACTTGGAAAATAATTCTTAGACGTATTAATTGGAGGCGTGATTTTTAAAAACTTAACAGTCACTATTTTTTCATTGCGCATGTATATTGTATAATAGTGAGAGAATAAAGTTAAGCAGATGGAAGAAATTTAAAATTATCCATAATTGCAAATGAAATAACTATTAACATTTTAGTGCATAGCCAAGTTTTATATTAACATGAACGGAATATATCCTATAAGTGCTTACTAACTGGATTTTAAAAATGAAAAATGTATTATAAGCAAATTACTGTGTCATTATATTCTTCTTAGCAACATGATTTTTTATGGCTGTCTAAATGTACCATAATTTAGTTAATCAATGACTTATAGGAAATTTAGGTTATTTCCAACTTCTTTTTTTTTTTTTTTTTTTTTTTGTTGAGACACAGTCTCACTTTGTTGCCCAGGCTAGAGTGAGTGCCGTGGCGTCAGCTTAGCTCACAGCAACCTCAGACTCCTCGGCTTAAGCGATCCTACTGCCTCAGCCTCCCGAGTAGCTGGGACTACAGGCATGCGCCACTATGCCCGGCTAATTTTTTCTATATAGATTTTTAGTTGTCCATATAATGTCTTTCTATTTTTAGTAGAGACGGGGTCTTGCTCAGGCTGGTCTCGAACTCCTGACTTTGAGCAATCCACCCGCCTCGGCCTCCCAGAGTGCTAGGATTACAGGCGTGAGCCACCGCGCCCGGCCGCATTTCCAACTTCTTATTCTCATAAATAACACTGTCATGAACATCCTTGTGCCTAATTCCTTGTGTATAGATCACATATTTAATTGTCTTCACAGGACAAATTCCTAGAAGTAGAACTTCTATATTAAAATATATTATAAAATATTATTTTTAAATTGGTCCCAAGAAGAGATATAATAATTTGTAATCTACTTTTTCTTTTGATTTATATACATTGGATATTACATTAAAAACTCATTTGTCTCAAAATAGGTATAAAATATAATTTCATTTAAAATTATATGTCTTTGATTAAATATTTTCAAACATTTTTATAGGTCTTTCATATAGATCTTTCATAAGATCTACTTGATTTTTGTGAGTTTCATATTCATGTCTTTTAATCCTTTCTAAAAATAGAATAATTCATAATTTCTCTACTTATTTTGTGAGCACGCTGTATATTTTAAAATTATCATTGCCATTAAGGTTATCCTAAATATCCTAATGCCATTAACCCAAGTGCTATATAGGAGAACATTATTTTACTTTAGAAAGAATATATCTATATTTCTTCTTTTTAAAGCTTATAGAATTTTTCTTTGAGTGATTTTATCAATAATTTTAATAACTATTTCTTGGGGGCCATTTAAAGGATTAGTCTATATTTGTATGATATAGAACTTGAATTTTACAATCCTGCTATATTTCTAAGATTTTCTATGTAATGTTATCTTTTTTTGACCACTCGGTTTCTCATGGAAGAGATGCTAAAATTTATGACAATTGTATTTCTCATTTATTTTAAAATATTTTTTATCATTATATTATTCAGCACATTAAAGCTAATAGCATATTTTTAGTATGATTTTTACCTTTTGATTAAAAAAACCTCTTTGTTCCAGATCAGCTGTTTCTTTCTTTTTTTAAACTCAAACTAGACTTAGTATACTTCCCAATTACTATATTGGTTAGTATATCTATTAATATTTCAATTCATAGTTGCTGAAAACTCTGATCTTTTTAGTAGTTTTAAACATTTTCCTCATAATGTTTCTTACCTTTATTAATGGCTTCCTTCAAACTGTAGCCTAACTGTAGGTCCACAGCATCACATATGGTGAATTTATGGAATATGAATTCCATAGTATAAATGCTGTTAAGGAAAACATTGAATATCTCTATGTGCTCAATATTTACGGAGCTTTCTAATTGGAATAGAGTATGTTCCATTTAAATTAGTGAATTTTTAAAAATTATGGCCATTCACTTAATGACAGAGTTTTCAGGAGTAATTTAAACTCTTTGAGCAAGGGATAGGTGTATTTATTCATCAAAACATCCACATGAGTAGGTATTATTATTATTACAACATTTTAGAAAGGAGGAAAGAAAGAGATTAAATTACTTGCCCAAGGCAAGAGAGCCAGGATTCAAACCCACAGAGAAAAATATATCTAAATTTGTGGTTTTATTTCCACAAGTATGCCAGAGAGAGAGGCCTGCAAATAAAAAACTTAAAGTGCTGATTTTATCTCAGATTCTGTAAGAGGATGTGATGCAGAATTGCCTGTCGTCCTGTGGCTGCGGTGCCCAGAGGCAGCATCTAGACAACTGCAGTGGAGGTTGTTGAAAGGTTAGGGAGCATTAGAAGACAGTCCCTTTGGCAGGCCCAGTGCCAGTATTACAGGAAGCAATAGAATAAGTGACAATGAAGAGCTCTTACAGCTGAGGTTTGGCAGGATGCTTCACTGAAGAGCATTGAAGTAAGACAATAGCAGAAATGGGGGTAGGAGAGGAGACTCAGCTGTGAATTCAAATATAACCCCCAACCCACTCACCCACCCTGGGGATTTTCAATGTATGCGATAGATTTTGCAAAAGGCCTGTGGCCACATGAGATAATGGAGTTGAGAGGAAAAAATTTGGCATATTCCTTGGCAACATGTCCTATTTTTGCCTCTCTGCAGGTATGGCCTATAGAAAATACAGGATTCCTCTACTAAGAAGGAGAGGCTGCGTTGAGATGGCAAAGGTAATGTAACCCATTTGGCAAGGATTACATTTGTGACATCAAGGGATTAGTTTGCACAGCCATAATTCATACCTGGTCCACAGTGCTCTACGATAGCTGGAATCCAGTTTTCCTCATTTTGAGTCAATTGGTCCTTTGACTAAAGCAATTTGAAAATGATGTAAACTCAACATGGCTCAGAGGAAAGCTAATGTAGGATTTAGAAAGATTTACTCATGGGTTATGCACTGCAAGATTTTATGGATGATTATTAAACTAGTCATAGTGAATGTCTATAATTTCACCTGCAGGGTCACAGCCCTAGCTCTGCCAAGTGCCTTGAGCTTTGTGTGATCTGAGGGACAGCATTTGTGGCCTTCGTGCCTTGACCACAGAATTCTCACATTCTAGGTAACACTGACCATCAAATTAAAACAAGCCTCTGTCTTACGAGTAAAATTAGTGACAAATGGACCCAAAAGTTTTTCAAATTTTAATGATAACGAAACACCACAAGAGTAGGCAAAACCAAAGCAAGACAGTGACTTTCAAAGGCACAAAAATTAGATTTTCCCCAAACTTATGTAATATTAAATGTCAGACAACAGTAAAGAAAAGTCTACTCTCATGTCATTGCCTTTTATAAGTGGAGTCTTCACTAGACAATCTTTGATCTACAAATCCTCAGAAAACATCCTTACTATGTACTCATCTTGGAAAAAAAAAAAAAGGGAAAATATTTTACTCTATAGAAAAATGAATAAAAAAATCACAAGTCAAGATGATTTTGTGACATATAAGAACTGATGAGCAAATGAATAATGTATAGAGTTATGTAAAGAGTATTGTAGGTCAGGCACAGTGGCTCATGTCTGTAATCCTAGCACTTTGGGAGGCCACAGTTGGAGAATCACTTAAGGTCAGGAGTTCGAGACCATCCTGAACAAAAGCAAGACCACCATCTCTACTAAAAATAGAAAAAATTAGCCGGGCACGGTGGCGTGTGCCTGTAGTACCAGCTACTAGGGAGGCTGAGGCTGGAGGATTGCTTGAGTCCATGAGTTTGAGGTTGCGTGAGCTAGGCTGACGCCACTGCATTCTAGCCTGGGCGACAGAGTGAGACTCTGTTTCAAAAAAAAAAAAAAAGCATTGTAAGCATAGCTACAAAACTGGACATAAATGTGAAAATTATATATAAATGTTTATAAATTATATATACATATACATATGTATCCCAAAGTAATACATAATCATAGTGGATAATTAGGAGATCAGAAAATTCAATTATAGAATGTAAAATATAAAAATATATTTTACACAAAGTATAAAATATAAAAAAATTTAAAAATTCATTTGCAGTTCTACCTCTGAGAGGAAATTCTTCACATTTCAGTGTATTTCCTCTTGCCACATATATGCATGTGCGCAAACCATACTACATAAGGAAATTTTATTATATGTTAAAAACTTAATGGATCTGATTTCAATATTCTTAAATTCTAAAAACATGATTTTTAATATATCTGTATAACATAAGCTATGGAGATCCTATAATTTCAGAAGATTTTCCTCATGAGGGTGTTAGATCATTTCTACTTTTCTTTTTTTGCTACTATGTTTTATTGGCTACTATGTATAACATAGATGTGAAGCTCTTTTATATCTCTGCATTGAATAGGGTTCTGAATGTGGGATTACTTGGTACACAAGTATTGTCTCTATGAAGCTCTCTTGATAAAAATTTCTATGAATAATTTATACAATCTCCAACTGTGTATGCGATTGTCAATTTCACTATGTCATCAATAGCAATATTTATGCTTAGAAAACATAATTTTCCAATTTTAAAGGGAAACAATGGCATTATATTTTATTCCATCTAGTCCCTGTGTCATCCACAGAAATTCAAATCTGGGCATTCTCCCTGGGATAAATGTGGCTAGCAAAGGAGTCATGGAGTTATGTTCTATCTAATTACATTATTTGCATAAACTGTGTCTACATCCAAGGGCACCAACCCCTGCACCACACCAGCCCCACTTTCTACTTGCTCCATACACCATTCCTCCACTACGGTGCCTGTCTTTCTAGCCCTGAGCAATTGTCATATAGTCACAACATCCACCATATGGACTGGAGCAAAGCAACTTACGGCTGGGGTTACGAGCATGGTACATTAACTGCTTCTCATTGACTAACATTCTGCTACAATTTGCTAATTAGAAACAGGGAACAAATTCTTATTGGTTGATGCTTTTAAGTTAACTTTGTTGATGAGATAAAGCTTAATAACGTCAGAAATTAAGACATTCTCATAGTAACCAGTAGCTGATCAGTACAAAGTTGTTACTTTTCCTTTGTTATCTCAGCCCTAGCTACATGTTAGCAAATGGACCCTGTTCTTCTCTCTTCATCTCCCAAGGTGCAATAACCCTAAGAAATTTCATATATACAGTAATGTTTATTATTTGTGTTTCTTTGAATACTGGTGAGTTTGAGAATTTTCATATCATTTTATCAGGTATTTGTAATGCTATGAATTTTCAAGTCCTTTGCTCAATTTTTTTATTGGAATTTCTTTTTCTTCTTACTAGTTTATATAAGTTTGTTGTGCACTATAGTTAGTAGTAGCCAGTTGCAAATCCTGTAACAAATATTTACCCTTAAATTCTGTTAGGTATATAAAATGGTTCTACCTCGTTCCTGATGTTTATGTGTGAACTCTATTTGCATAAAATTTCTGGTCATTTTCTGACCCTGTTACCATTTTCATCTAGAGAAGAAGCACTGTAATACAACTGATGAGTTTGGGAGTAGAATCTGGGCGTATATAGTCCAGCATCTTTTTAAAAATTTTTTCTAATTTGGGAGAAAACTTCTCCCAAGTAAAACAAGAGAGACAAGTTCTGTTCTGCTCCTTTGCAGTGCAACTTTGACAAAGGCCACCGTATGTGAAGGCCTGAGTCAGTCCAGGGCTGACTGTGAGTGGATGGGTGTATCTGCCTACTATAGTATCTGCTCCATATTAGTAAACTCACCTGCCAACCACTGTTAGCAACATTCTCCAACCTTGGCTTACTAATAATAAAGGCCTCCATCCTATTGACTCATTTCCTTTATTTTCCAATTGGTTCAGAAGTTTAGCAGAGTAAATGGGTCCTATTTATTGGACCCTTGAATTTCAATAACTTGTTCGCTTCTTAATAATGTTTTTTATAATATGAAATATCTTAATTTTTGCAAAGTCAAATCTCCTGCTGCTGTACTTTATTCCTTACGGTGATTTTATCCTTAAAAAAATCTTTACGCCAAGATCATTCAGATTTCTTTAATTTTATCTAGCCCGTTGCATAGTTTGGTTTTTATATGTCTAAATCCATGTGAATCTATTTTAATAGATTACATGATGTAAAGATTTATTTTGCAAGTAGTTAAGAAAACATCCTGGCACAACTTTTCCAAATAATCCTTTTTGTTGATAAAATATGATAACTTTGTCATATGGGATCAAATATGTATGTGTTGTGTATATATACACATATATATGTATACACACAAATATGTTTATATATGAACATACATATATATGCATGTAAGTATGTACATACATATTAGTATATGTCATGTCTGTGGGCTACCAACCATATACCCTGTTGATTTTTGTCCCAAAATTTTATTTTTCAAATTATCATTGCTACTTTTTTCAATCAAGTAAGAAAAGTTCTTTGCAAGATCTGATTATGTGAATGCATGTTATAATAAGTACCACGTTGCAACTAGCAAGCTTATAAGCAAATATGTAAATTAATTTTTTACAATAAACTTTTATCATTTTACTTGTGAGCTATTCAAACATTGCTCACGTTTATGAGAAGCCTACTGCCCGTGACTTAGGCCATGGGCTCCACTGTGGATCATGCCACCAGCTGGCCTGTTGCATCACAGAGAATGGTCTCCACAAGTCACAAATTACATCTGTTTGTGCCTTTATTTGTTAGACAATCTGGCACCAGGAACAGCTGAGAAGAAAGATTTGAAAACAGCTTGCTTGATTGATGTGTCTAGAATTATCTCTAAGTCCAAATAAAATGTTAAGTGCTATCAAGAAATCATAAATCAGGCATGTCTCTCTTTGAGCCATGAGAAGGTCTTGCTAAAGCTTTTATGGCACCCGTTTGTGAGAGACACAATTGGCTTGTATTCAACAATAAGATTTAGACTTGCTTGTACCACACAGTTATTAGGTCACGTTTTTAACCTGATTCAGCTGTGACATATAGCACAGGGTCTGGCATTTAAGTCGTAACGATGAAAATAGTTGGACTACGGTTTTCAACCAGGTAAGAGGAACATAGTATTGAGTAAGAATGCAGAAGGTGGTTAATATTACGGAGTAGTTGGAAGAGCAGCTATGGTGGATGAGATCTGTTTTGGGGGAGCAAGACACCCATCAGGACAGGCATGAATAGCACATGGAGCACCGATCTCTAGGACGTCACTATGGGGAGATCCCAGCACTGAACCTTTATGAGTTATGACAACAAAATTTCACATTTTTATATCTGTGAAAACTCTAAATGCCCATGAGACAGTACAAATGTACTTCTTCAACAGGAAAAGTTTTCTTTTTTAATTTTTCTCTGCTGTTGTATAAAATGTCACCAATTAATACCAGCTCTGCCCAACTTAGACTGAAAAGGAATTACTAGAATATTATGAAGTTCATGGCATCTCTAGGAAGTCTGGACAATCAAACTCAAAAAATGAGTAAAAACTAAAAGTTAGGTAGGCAGCATGATAGTATAGTCAAAGTTGTGCCCCAGGAGCAGCTGGACTCTGATGCCATCTTGTCACCAGCACTACTGCTCCAGCCCCTGCAACTCCTGCTGTGCACCCTGAAAGTGAATGGATTCTCAAGTGACTTTTTGCTTTTGCTTGACTCACTCAAGACTCAAGTCCTGGTCCTTTGCCCACCTGGCTTTGGCCACAAGGGGAAGAGGATCTGGAACCTTCAGCTTCTTTAATGTAAGGCTGAGCCTTGACTTCTTAGCAAGCCCCTCAGTGTGGGAGGGGGGTGGATCTGGGTGTTGAACAGCAAAAATTTATACACACACACACACACACACATACATATATACTATACTAGAAATTTCAACATTTTGCATATTTACTACATATGTAATAAAATTTTGTTTCTGTTTTTTACAATAATTTGTTTTTAAAGTATGTTTCTTAAGGTCTGTTATTTTTTTTCCACTTTCGGTGAAAGAATCTCTTCTGTTTACTCATTCTTTTGATAAAGGCCTAAGTACATTGCCCTAGAAATAGGGTGCTTGGATCCCCTTACATTTCTCCACACTTCACTTGGGTCTTCATAGTGAAGTCTGCTCTCTTGCTCCTTAGTCCAGTAGCCCAGATTGAGTGCAGAGTGATCGGGGACAGTGGGCAGTCCTGGCAGGTAATTCTCATTTCTGGAGACTTTCTCATCTGTGTCTGTCAAAATTTATGTACCAGGTGCCACATGATATACAGCTGGACTCCTGGTGCGGCATATGCAAAGCCATGGAGACCTGATGTAAATGTGCCTTGTCCAGGAGACCATTCCTCACCTCCACCCACCCCCAGTTTTAGCACTCTGAACAGTTAGTGACCTAGGCCTTGATAAGAGTTATCCAATGTCACCCTTGCCAGCAGCCTGTGACTTGATTAAGTCATCTATGGCTCACACCTCTCAGGATAACTACTCTTGAATCCCCTTAGACTGCCCCTAGATAATTACACCATTGAAGTCTGGTGAGCAGGTGCTGCCAAATGCCCTCATGGAAGAGCATTTTCCTAGGACTGGAGGGCCCATTTCCAACTCAAGTCTAATCTATAGAAACTAATGGCATTTACAAAATTCAAAATTTCTTCTTAATTCGTGAAAGGTTCTGCTTTCTAAGGCAAATAATTTGCAAGTCAGTCCTGATCAACCTTCTTTAAACAGATCCCATCTGTTCTATAAGCAACAGAAATTCTAGCATTTGGATGCTTCCCTAGTTTCCTACATGAATGTAGTTGTTTCACCATTTTCTGGGTGATTTCACTAGTTACTGGGGAAGAAAATACTAAATAGCTATTGTCAAGTAGCCACCTTTTTCCAGAAGGCAAAAAAGTGATCTCCACTTGTCCTTTCTATATTTTATTTCACCTCTTCCTTTGAATTCTTGTCTCATTCTTTTCTCTTGGCATGCATAGAAAGGTACAAGGCCAAAACAAGGTAGGCAAGAGAAAAAAATAGCATGTTTCTCTCACATCCCCACATCTTATAGAAGCTATTTCCTATGCGCTCTACTCCTCTCCCTGGCCTCACATCTACCTGGTTAACAACTGCTCAGCTCAAATTCTGTCCTCTCTGGGGGGTCATCTCAGACTGCCCTCACCATTGCCTGACTCCCCTAAGTGTCCATATTCTGTTCCCTCAAGTGCTCTAAACTTGCCTAACACTTAGTGCACTCTCTCGTAATCGTTGATATAGTCACTCACCTCCCTAGCCAGACAGAGACTTACCCATCCCTGTATCCCGAGGGTCAAGTTAAGTTAGTTAAATGAATAAATAAGCTTAGAAAATCAATAGGAAAGACAAGAAGAAAAGTTTTTCTTAGAACTTCTGGATCTTTACTAAATTGGTAACATTTAAGATCTTTCATGCTTTGTTTGACAAATCTGGGAGGACAAAAGTGAAGCATAAAGAAAGAACTGAATTATGGAGCTGAGAGCTTTTTTGTTTCTGCTTTGTTAAAAGCCAAGTACATGTGTTAGAGGTGCACTTACTGACTGTAAATAATTACTAATAGAGAACAACTATAGAAACATATCTTTTGGTAATGGTTTCTGTATAATTCCCACTTATAATATATGCACTGTTCTGCATTGATAGGAAAACTAATTGTTCACTGTAAAAATGCCATCCATTAGCATCACTGTTCCTAAACAATATACAATCTTGTCTTTTATGGCTCTCAGCTGCATACTGCTGGAAGACAGTTTAGCCATGAGCCAACTTTTTACATACAACAAATGCCCAGTAAAAGACACTTAGAATTCCAGTTGTACTGAACTTGCCCCTTCTCCAGAGGGCACATAAATGAATAAATACAAGGAAATCCCCTCCTATCATGCACACACATATGCCCGCACGCAATCCTCAGAGCAGCTGTGTTATATTATAAATTGGAGGCCTTTTGTTAGTTCAGATGTTTCAGGTCTGCAAAGGCACTCTGGAGAAGAAATAAATATTATGAGTAAGTCTCGTTTCCATGCTTGTAGTGGGGAAACACTTACCAGCACAGTTTACTACAGTTTTATACTAAAACAATCTTGTAAAAGAATACCAGCATTACTCACTCAGCACATGACTGCTAAGACAAGATGGTGTCTGTTTTATTCCCTAAATATTCAAAACATGATTTCATTCAGACTCTCTCCCAGATGGACTTTCTTTTCAGCAAAACTAATCAGAATAATCATGATTTGTGTGCTCACTAAATCTATTCTTTTTTTTAAAAAAAAGCATTCATGTTTTTTTTCCATTTTACCAAATATATCATATTTAGAAAACTTCACAAATGAGAGAGATCAGATATGAGCATTTGAATTATCAAAGGAAAGGCGGGTTGGATCTGGGCAGACACTCAACTTGGAAGCTAAGTCCTTCTATTTGAGAATCTGGTCTTCTCCTTTGAAGGCTCAGGGTCTGAAGTCGATAAACTTGGTAATGAGAAAAGCGTGTAGTGGAGACTGGTATAAATGTGAATTTATTAATTTATAAGGGGAAAGGACTCTCTTTTTTTTTTTTTTTGAGACAGAGTCTCACTCTGTTGCCCAGGCTAGAGTGAGTGCCGTGGCGTCAGCCTAGCTCACAGCAACCTCAAACTCCTGAGCTCAAGCGATCCTCCTGTCTCAGCCTCCCAGTAGCTGGGACTACAGGCATGTGCCACCATGCCCGGCTAATTTTTTCTATATATATTTTTAGCTGTCCATATAATTTCTTTCTATTTTTAGTAGAGATGGGGTCTCGCTCTTGCTCAGGCTGGTCTCGAACTCCTGAGCTCAAACGATCTGCCCACCTCGGCCTCCCAGAGTGCTAGGATTACAGGCGTGAGCCACCGCGCCCGGCCAACTCTCTTAATAATATACTAAAAGTCTGCACAATCAGTGCATTCTCCTCTTATTGTCAAACTATATGTGAAGCCAATTTATAATAAGATTTTAGTAAATATGAAATCAGAACAAGGGGACACAGAGAAATGTATTTTTCATGACATTGGCCTACAATAGATATATTCATCTCCCTGTGAGATTTTGTCAAAGGGATTAGAAACACTTTGCCGTGTTCTTTCCAAAGCCTAGTACATTCTTTCCCTATTTTCCACTTACTTTTACTAATCCATCTAATCTTAGCTTAGTTATCATTTTCTTAGAGAGATCATTTCTGGTCTTCTTATCTAAGAAAGGGTCCCCATTATGTGCTCCAGAGCTGCAGTCCCCAACCACCTGGCCACAGACCAGTGCCGGTCTGTGGCCTGTTACCCCCTCAACCCCCAGCCCCGCTCACCCTGCCCCCGCACGGTGAGGTGGTTGGCCTGGTGGGTGAGCAAGGCTTTGTCTGTGGTCTGTGTTTGCTGCTCCTTATCGCTGGCATCACCGCGTGGGTTCCGCCTCCTGTCAGATTAGCGGGGGCATTGAATTCTCATAGGAGCGCGAACCCTACTATGGACTGCACACGGAGGGATCTCGGTTGCATGCTCCCTGGGAGAGTCTGGTGCCTGATGATCTGGGGTGGAGCTGGGGGCGGTGGTGCTGGCGCTGGGGAGCGGCTGCAAGTGCAGATTGTCATTGGCAGAGAGATTTGACTGCACAGTGAATGTGGTGCGCTTGGGTCATTCCGGGACCCTCCCATCTGTGGAAGGATTGTCTTCCATGAAGCCGGGCCCTGGTGCCAAAAAGATTGGGGACCGCTGCTCCAGAGAACTGTGTTATTTCCCTTTATAGCACTTACCTCAATTTGTAGTTTATCTGTTTGTTGCTTTAAGTTTTGTCTACCTCTAGACTCTCAGCTCCAGGAGAGCAGGCAGCATGTTTCGTTGTGGGTTTTTTGTTTGTTTTGTTTTTTGTTTTTAAGTCTATTGCATTTTCAGCACCTAGCACTGTGCCTGACACATCTGCAAGCATTCAGTACATGTTTATTGAATGAAAAAATGAATGCACAGGTAGTGGCTAACAGCACAGTGCTGGATTCAGGCTTCATGGATTGAATCCTGGCTCTGCTTCTTAGTAACTATGTGAACTTGCAAATTACAAAATTAGTTTCCTTATCTGTAAAATGAGGACTGTGATAGTCCTCACAGCATTCTAATGAGGATTAAATAAATTAACAGATGTAAAATATCTGAAACAGTGACTGGCACAAAGTGCCCAAGCGGAGTTAGCTGTTGATATCATCTTATTAATATAAAGGAGAATTCTAAGAAAAATTGAAAGCCTGATTGCTAAAAATTTCTTTTCCGGAGACGTTACTAGGATGGGAATACTAACCTCTGAAAATATTTATGTTTCCATTGTATAGCAGAACCACCTTTTTGATCACAGAATTCTTTAAATATGTGAATGTATTAAAACAGGTTATACCCAAGCCTTCCTAATCTGAAATCCATTTTATCTTCTTTTCATGTCGTTTTTGTGTCTGTGTGCTGATCTGTTATGCATAGACTTCAGAACTTAATTCTGGTGGCAACTGTATTACTCTTATTTCCAAGTTCTTGGGAAGGATATCTTTGTAACAGTGAATTATGGACAACAATGTTCAAGGTAGAAATCTTATAAAATTTAGAAAAGAAAAAATAAGAACATAATAACTATATACAATTTTATAAAAAAGAGGTAATGATTGTTGTATTCATTTGTTTTATATTGTTTTAAAGGCTTTATTGATAAATATTATGGGGCAAAACACTTTATTTTATTTAACAGCTCTATATTATGTTATAGGGCAAAACTTGCATGGTTAAGACTTTTAGTCCCTGGTTCATTCATTCAATATTTATTGAGTGACCAATATGTGCCAGGCATTATACTAGAGCTGGTCTATAACATTTTGAGTTTGAACTAAAGCATGATACAAATACGATTCTGGTATTTGATAAATTGATATTTTCATCTTCAAAAATTTTATAAATTATTTTTTATATATTACTGCTATTTTCAATAATAATACTGACAACAGTAAAATGTAAAAATGCATTGCTAAAACAACCAAAAGCAACCACTTTCCCCTCCTTATCCTATGTACACATGAAATACATCCTCTGGTCATTAGCTATAGCTACCATTTAAAGAGCTTATTTTCATGCACAATTAAGCATTTTTTATTTGAGATTAAAGTATTTATTTGAGGTAAGCATAATCCATCCTTACCTTTAAGGCCATTATCATACTAAACCCCAAATTAGGCCTTTCTGTTGTGCCTTTCTATATGTTTACCTTCTCCCTTTTTGGAATCACCCTCCTCTTATTTTCTATTTTTAGGAGTTTTCCTATTTGCAGTTTATAAGAGAAGATGATAGCCTGGGTCCACATGAATTTTCCACAGACTAAACCAGTGTACTCATCTCAGAATTGGACCAAAGTTAAATATCTTATTCAATTACATATCTGTTGCTCAATTTCTCCTTACCAAAAAAACAAACAAACAAAAAACAATTTTTACACTTGAATTATCAATTATAGAGTGGTGTGTTAAAAATCTTTCACAGTGGTTGTGGATTTGCCACTTTCTCATAGTAATTTTATAAATTTTTGTTTCTTGTATACTGAGGCTATGTTGTTAGGTATACATAGCTACAACATATGATAGTAGATCTAGAACAGACAGACATTAATAAAACACAGTGTATAAATATAAAGCATATTTACTATCCCCCTCCAACTCATGTGCCCATGGGAGACATCAATAATCAATTGCAGCACTGCATTGTGGTCCTAAAGTTGCTCCAGAATATGTTTTAACATAGAGCTCTGTTACGTTACTGTTACGTAAAGTTTTAAAAAGTAGCTTTAGTCCAACTTTTTTTCCAGAAGTCATCCCAGTTCACCTCCATCATGCATATTCCTCTCCATCCTAAGTTTCTAAGACCCTACTCCATGGGAAGTGCCTAGAAAGAGAGCTCTGTTGTGGTCTCTATCACAGGGTATTACAGAGAGATAATTACTTGTTCCATGCATGCGAAGTTTAATCTGGACCATAAGGCATCACATTTTTATAATTCACATTCACAATAATTTGGCAGTGCTAATTCTTACTAATTGCACATTATCTGTACAGACAGCTCTAAATAGGAAAAGCAACTAGATGATTACAGAAATTATCTAGGTAATTAAACTTAAAGCATACATTTATCCAAGCATCTGTTAGCATCTCCAGCCAGCAGAGAATGTAAAGAATTTGCTCAACACCCACAAAGTGTGTTTTAGTATTTTTTTTTTTTAGTTTATTTTCCCTGAGTAGAAACAATTGCATCCAGATTTCATAAATTTAGTAAATTTTAATAGTCTATGCACTGTTTAGAATTCACATAAAAATTTAAATTACATACTTGCTTTATATTTTTTTGCTCTCTAGCATATCACAATGACTTCACCCTATTTTTTACTTAACTTATGAATGAATTATATATTGTTATTGTATATAGTAATTGTATATTGCATTTGTCTTATGTAAAACATGATTAATAAGACAGTAAGACAAATATAATGGACACACACAAAAAAACCATAGAGCTCTGTGCAGTCATCTTAGTTGTCACTCTAACTCCTGCTTGCCTTTCTCTGTCCCACCATCTTATTGCCCTGAAGAATAGACTGTACTAAAAAGATGAGATGGGCTCATCAACAGGATGAATAAAAGAATATTCAGTAGATGACACTGGAATAATTGATACTTTTAAAAAATGACATTATATTTCTACTTTTCATTATATGCTAAAAATAACTCTGGATTGATTGAAAATTTAAATGTAAAAATAATGAGCTCCTGGACCTAGATGGTCTAGAAAAGGATGTAGGTGATTATTTTTCCTTGGGATCCAGAGAGCTTTTATGACCATAAAAGGAGGAGTTGGGGAGAAGGCATAAGGAAAAAGTAGATTAGATTTCATAAAAGTTAAAATCTTTTTTCAGTCATCAAAGACAAATGGAACAAATGAGGAAAAGTTTAACAATGTACATAGTACTAAAAGTTCTTAATGTATAGAGATCTTATAAATTAAATAAGAACATCATGCTAGTGGAGAAATAGACTAAGAACAAACTCATATAATTTGCAAAAGAAGTATTAATGGCAAATACATGTTACAGAAGGTTAAATTTTAGCCAGCACAGTGGCTCATGCCTGTAATCCTAGCACTCTGGGAGGCTGAGGCGGGATGATCGCTTGAGCTCAGGAGTTCAAGACCAGCCTGAGCAAGAGCAAGACCCTATCTCTACTAAAAGTATTAAAAAAAAATTAGCCAGGTGTCATGGTGTGCACCTGTAGTCCCAGCTACTTGGGAGGCTGAGGCAGGAGGATCCCTTGAGCTCCAGGAGTTTGAGGTTGCTATGAGCTAGGCTGATGCCACAGCACTCTACTCTGCAATGGAGTGAGACTCTCTCAGGAAAAAAAAGGTTAAATTTCATATTAACAACAAAATAACACAAGATACATTTTTAACTATAAATTTATCAAAGATAGTTTTAAAATGAGAATGTCATGCTGGAAGGCACATTGGTGAAAATATTTGGAAGGAAATTTGGAAACATAGATCAAGGACCTAATAAATATTCACAGACTTTACCTTGATTCAGTAATTCCATTTCTATATTTACTCTAATGCTGTAATTAGAGAATCACATAAAAAATGAATAGATGAGATGCTGACATTTTATTCCTAATAGTTAGAAATTAGAAATAGTTAAAATGGATGAATGACTACACAGATAGTATATATTAGAATAAAATTTATAATCAAATGATGCTAAAAATGTACACAACACCATTTTCAATATACATCAAATTTTATTTAACATATTTTCTATGTCTCTATAATATTAAAGAAGATGAGAAATAAATGTACAAACATGGTAATATTTGTTTTCTAAGTCTTGGCACCACTGTGAAGTGATAGTTCTTTTTGTTGTTCTCAATGTTTTAGGGTTGTTTTCTTCTTATTATATTTACAATGAACAACTGTAATCAAAAAAAGATTTTTTAAAAGAAAATGTGAAGGAACAAAGAGTGCCTAAAAATCCTATCAGTTTATTGCAATCCCCAAATATTTCCTAATCCAGAGAGAGACAACCAACAACTGTTTCATTAGGCTATTGCCAAAGAAACTTCTCAAAGTTGCTTCACTTGCAGAGATAGAAAACCACACAGAAAATGTCTTTTGGGGTACATATTGTAATAATACATAAAGGCATATGTAAATCACATCTCAAAATCACTATGACTTCCCCCAGTCAACACAGTTCCATCTGGCCCCTGCCCTGACTATCTAAAAGCAACCTCTGGTCTTGTCCGTAGGCCACACACCCAGGCTTTGAAAAAGAGCCAGAAATATGGTTGGTTTGCCTTTCCTAATCCTGGTGATTACCAGGACATTACAAAACTAAGTCTTATCTGTGGGTTTATATTTTATTAAATTAAATCTCCTGAGAGCGTCAGAGTTATGCACAGACCACATTTATTAATCTTGCATCAGCTCTAACAGAGTGTTGTAAAAATAGACGATGAATAAATTGACCACGTCATACTGATTCAGTTGTGCAGCTAATTTTCCTAGTATTATTTTGTGCTGCTGAGCTGCCGAGGGGCTAAACTGAAGGCTTCTCTTTCCCTGAGGTGTGTTATATTTTTCAAAACTGGGACTTCCTTTCCAGGTAATCTTGACATTCGTATTACATATTTCTGAGCCCTTATTTACCCAGCATAGTCACTATAAGTGTACTGCACTATTTATAGACAATGCTAGAAGGTGTCACTATTGAATTCAGTCATATCAAGAAGTATTTTCAATACTGTTTGGGCAACTAACAATTATTGCTAGGTAAGGAGAAGGAAGAGCTGATTGTATTTGCTTTCTGATTTTTCAATCCCCTGGCCAGAAAGAGGGCCAGTCATTCTTGGAAGCAATTTGCAAAGCTACTTTAAATATGATATTAAGAGTTCAAATATATTATGCTTTCATTTTCTAAAATGAGTAGTCTGTAAATCAAATTAAATCAAACTGAAATTAACAGATGCAGAGATCTCCTAAGGACCTGTCATGTGAAATGTTATCTATAACCATTTGTTTTTTGTGCTCATGTTAACCCTTAAGTCTGCAAGTGTGAACTATTCCTGTCAAGGTCACCATCTGGCCAAATCAGATGGACACTTCCCATTTCTAAATTCTCTCACTCTCTCAGCAGTATTTGATCAAGTTGACCACTCCCTCCCTCTTGAGAAACTTCCTTCCCCTTCCTTCCACAAGAACACACACCTGGATTTCCTCCAACTGCTCTGGCAGTTGTTTCTCATTCTCTTGTGCTTTACTAACTTGCTCTTCTTCCTCATACAACCTCTAAAAATTATTGTTACTAAAAGTTGAATCCTGGGCTCCTATTCTTGCTCCTTCTGTACTCTTTCAGGATAATACAGTGCCCCATGGTTAAATATCAACCTACCGAAAACTCCCTTTATACTCAAGCCCAAACTGCCTTTCTGGGCTGCAGACCTAAATCTGACCTTCTCCCCAGACATTTTGATTTGGATGTCAAGTACACATCTCAAACTTAACATAGAAATCCAAAAATCATGATTAAGAACGTTTTCCTCTTTAAATTCTTTTCTGTTTTCCTTATCTAATCTTCTACCTCTTAGTAAATTATACTACTTTTGTCCAGTTATTCAAACCACAAATCTGGACATAATTTTTTATTCCTCTTTCTGCCTCACCAAGTCCTATCATCCTTACACCCCCAATGGAAGCAGCAGTCTTTTTATAACCTAATCTCCGAAGTGACATACTAGTACTTCTTTTTGTGTTCTATTCATTAGAAGTGAATCCTTAAGTCCAGTTCACACTCAAGGGGATTCTGCGTTGGGGCCATTGTAGAAGCCGCCTACCACGCTCCACCACTGTTAGGGCAGGCTTGGCGACGATTGTTCTCATCCTTCTGCAGTGCTTCAAGCCTTGCCAAGAACTTCTCTGCTCACGTGGCCACATGGCCTAGTGGATGCAGTTGTCAATGTTTCTTTTGGATTCCAGGGACTGGCATAGGGCCTAGCAATGATCTGCTGAACTGAATTGAATTGAACAGCTCTCAGCCATGGTCAGGGTATATAAACAGCGATGATGGCTTGGACTAAACTGAGAAATAAAGCTCATAAGTTGAGATGTTTCCTTTGTAGGTGACCTAATTCAGCGTTTTCCTATTTTTTCCACAGTGTCCTGAGAACATATCTAACATTTTTGATGCAATTGTGGTAGGAGTGTGGAACACTCCAGTTATTAAAATAAAGAGGGAGGAAGGAAACAGGCAAAGGGAAACATGGATGAGTTTGTCAGCCTGGTAGGGGCTCAGATGATGGTTTTTCAAGCTACTCTGTGTCTCTCTATAATACCTTAGAAAATTCTAGATTATGTTTAGGATTGAGGGAGACAGAAGAGATGAGGATACAGAAGGGAGGCTTTCAGGACACTTAGGTACCAGTTGCATTACAAGAGGAATCATGGAAGGATATTGCTTACCACTACCCTCAGGATCCCAAATGGTAAAGGCCAGGGAAAGCCCAAATCAAATTCACTCTTTTCCTGTATACAGAATATGCCCAGAATTCCTTCCCACCATTTTATCCCCTAACAAACCAGGTAAATAACATAGATAATCTCCTTTCCTTGCTACCAAAAGCATAGACTTCAAGTATCCAGCCCTATGCAACTATAGTCCTTCTCTCTCTCTCTCCAGAGTTGAGTGTACCTCCAAATAATCATTTCCTCAGGCTGCAAAATGCAATTCTGTATGATTTAACAGAACACAATTCTGTATGACTTGACAATACTCCAAGAAAAAAGGAAAATATAAGACCCAAGAGAGTGAGCCACAGAAATCCCTTGTAATGATCTCACTCCCTTATCAGAAGAATTCATCTCCGAGGCCTAATATTCCTAGGGAAAAAGGATGGTAAGATTTTATTTATTCACTCTTTCATCATAAAATAGGTACCTAGTACTACATCAGAAACTCTGCTAATCACATGAAATGCAGAGATAAAAGACATAAAATCAATCTTTAATAAGCTCACATTCTTTTTTTTATAGATCCTCTTTCGTCATCTCAATTTTCTTCTTCTAAAAGTGCTATGAGACATATATTTGATTATATTTTTTATTAGAAATTCTTTTTTGTTTCCTTTTTTCTTTTGCCTCTTAATTTAATTTAATTTTTTTATTGATACATAATAATTGTACATATTCATGGAGTACATGTTACATCTTGATACAAGCACACAACATACAACGATCAAATCAGGGTAACTGGGACATGATTCACCTGAAACATTCATCTTTGCTTTATGTTGGGAGCATTTGAAAACTTCTAGCTATTCTGAAACACAATAAACTATTGTCAACTATAGTTGCCCCATTGTACCACTGAACATCAGAACTTCTTCCTTCTATTAAACAGAATTATCCTTTCACCACCATCTCTTCATTACCCCTTCCCACCATGCTTACCAATCTCTAGTAGCCACCATTCTATTCACTACTTCCTTGAGATTAATTTTTTTTGATCCCATATCTGAGCGTGAAAATGAAATATTTGTCTTTCTGTACCTGGTTTATTTCACTTAATGTCCTCCAGATCTGTCCATGTTTCTGCAAATGACAAAATTTCCTTCTTTTTCATGGCTAAATAATATTCCATTGTGTACATACACCACATTTTTTTATCCATTCATCCCTTAATAAACCCTTAAGCTGATTCCATATTTTAGCCATTGTGAATAATGCTGCAATAAACACTGAAGTGCAAATATCTTCTGGTTACATTTTATGTCTTTGCCTCACCCAAGCGAGGTTTAGAGGCATGCCCTTTCCCTCTACAATGCTCACCGTGTCTGTGACCCTTAGTTGTGAGTTTGTCCCTCCCACCTCCCTAATCCATGGAGAATATTACTACCATGTGAACACCATAGTGTTGATCAGTTAGTACCAATCTGACTGAGAGTATATGTGTAGACTATTCCTCCGATCTTGTGATACTTCACTGCGGATAATGGGTTCAAGCTCAATTCAGGAAAATATAAGAGGTGCTAGATCACTGTCGTTTCTTATAGTTGAGTAATATTCCATTGTATACATATACCAAATTTTAGTAATCCACTCATGAATTGATGGGCACTTGGGTTGTTTCCACATCCTTGCAATAGTGAATTATGCTGCCATAAACATTCGGGTGCAGATGTCTTTATTATAGAATGTCTTTTGCTCTTTTGAGTAGATGCCTAATAGTGCTATTGCTGGATAGAATGGTATTTCTATTTTTAGCTCTTTGAGGTATCTCCAAATTCTTTTCCACAGAGGTTGCACCAATTTGCAGTCCCACCAGTAGTGTAAGAGTGTTCTTATCTCTCCACATCCTCGCCAGCATTTGTTGTTTTGGGATTTTTTTGATAGAGGCTAATCTCACTGGGGTTAGGTGATATCTCATTGTGGTTTTGATTTGCATTTCTCTAATGTTTAGAGATGTTGAGCATTTTTTTTATATGTTTGCTGGCCATTATTCTGTCTTCTTTTGAAAAGTTTCTGTTCATTTCCTTTGCCCATTTACTGATGGGGTTGTTTGATTTTTTTTCTTGTTGAGTTTTTTAAGTTCTAGATAGATTCTTGTTATCAGCCCTTTATCTGATGTGTAGAGAACAAATATTTTCTCCCATTCTGTACGTTGCCTATTCACTCTAATGATAGTTTCCTTGGCTGTGCAAAAGGTAAGCTCTTGCAGAGAGAGAGGTACGGGGACAGTTAAGAATTCTATTGTAGAGTGTATTGTGCATTAAGAGGTGAGCACAGGGTGGAAGCTCTCAATTAGAACAAAGAAGAGGACATTCTATTCTGCGTGGACAGAGGCTTCAAGAGAATTCTCAGGGATGTGAGAACCAGGTGGAATCTTAAAGGACAGGTAGTTGGCTAAAAATAGACAGAGAGGGGGCATTTCAGCAGAAAGAAAAACATTAGAAGGCATGGAGACCAGAAAGAGCATGGTGATTTCAAGGAACCACAGTTATTCCAAGAACAAAGAGTGTGAGGAAGGGAAGATGGGACAAGAGGGAGGAGGGGAAGACAGAGGTTTGGCATGCTGGAATGTGGAGTCTATTCAAAAAACTGCAGAGAGTCATAAAGCATTCCAAACAGGACAATGATGTGGCCAAATTTATGTAAGGGAAGGAGCTCTCTGACATTGGTGTAGAGAAATTATTGGTAGGGAGACCCATTAGTGAGCTTTTGTAGTAAACAGACAATAAATTAATGAAGACTTTAACAGAGGCAGAGATAGTGGTGAGAAAGAGACAGATTAGAGAGGCCTTCAGATTGTCAAACGGATAGGACTCATTAAACATAGGATTAAGGAAAAAGAAGGTGCCAGAGATGACTCACAGCTTGATTGCTTGGGAAGTTGAGTAGACAATGGTAACATTCATTGAAATAAGAGATTAAAGTTTCCCCAGGTGTCAGGGAAGTGATGAATTTAGTATTAAACATATTGACCTAATTTCCCCTGGTATTTAGGACACCTATAATCTTGAATTAATTTAAATTAAGACACTCTTTGGGCAGTAGATATTTGGACCTCAAGTCTTGAGGGACAGGGAAAGACAGTTTTGAAGCAGATTTTACCAGCTCTAAAATTATAATACCTTCCAAAACTGTCTTCTAGAACTCCCCATAACTTCTCACTTCCATATAAAAATAGGGGCAAAAAGTGGAACAAAAAAATGGATAGTACATCTTATTTGAAGATATAGTTAACTGTATGGGATTAGCTCTTTGTCTGATGCTCTCTTATCCCTTAGAGCACTTTAAATTTAAAGATTCATGTTTTACAGATCGATTTAGAGCCATGTCAACTTTTTAAAATTCTGAATTTATATTCAACCCATATTTATCAAACACATGATATGTGCCAGGCACTATTTCGTCAAACTCAGCAATAGGAGGAAGCACACATTCCCCAACATTTTCCGATCCGAATTTGGGGGAAATTTGAAGTATCCGGAGACATGTTGGTTTACAGAAGTATATTAGCTCGATGAGAACAATGGAAAGCTATTATGGAAAGATAGCCTATAAAAGGCATTTAATTTTAAAGAATTCCTTGTAGTGGTAGAGAAAGAAAGCAACATTTAGAAGTCCTCTCTGATCTCATTCTAATTGAACATGAAACCTTTTTAAGGTTAATTTAATATTATATTTCAATGGTTGAGTTTCAGTTGCTTGTGGGACAGGCATGTAGGGGTTTCCCAAGACAGATTTAATTCAGAGAGAGAGGTATGGAAGTCATATATTAATACATAACGGTGTTATCTAAGGCTATAAAATGATAAAAGCCACTCTTAGAGTGTGTGTACAGCAAAAACAGGAGTGCCAATGACTTAACTTTAGGAAAAGCCAACATTTATATTCTTCATGGGGAAAAAAAGATTTTATGAAGGAGACAACAAAAAATAACAAGAAAAACCAGGATAAAGATTTACAAAAGAGCCAACTAGAAAAGATCTTTAAGAAAAAAATGAATTGGCCACTATTTTTATGTATTAGGGAAAACTCAAGATACCTAGTTAGATATTTATTATTATAGCTTAGCAACTTTTTTTTTTATTTGGCTTTTGGCAAATATGTTCTGCCAGGCATATTTTAAAACTTTATGTAGTCAAATGAATTCAGCTTTACACAACTTCTGGGTTTTCTGTCATATGAAAGTTTCCCCACAACAAGTTCATAGATAGGTAGATAGATAGAAAGATAGAGATGCTCCTTGACTCACACTGGAGTTATGTTCCAATAAACGCATCATAAATTGAAAATACCATAATTCAAAAGTGCATTTAATAAACCTAAGCTACTGAACATCATAGCTACCTTAAATGTGCTCAGAGCAGTTATATTAGCCTACAGTTAGACAAAATCATCTAGCACAATTTCTTTCATCAACGTTTTGTAGTTTTCAGTGTACAGGCCTTTGACCTCCTTAGTTTAAGTTTATTCCTAAATATTTTATTATTTTTTTGTAGTTATTGTAAATGGTATTATTTTCTTAATTTCTTTTTTGGATAGTTCATTGTTACTGTATGGAAATGCTACTAAATTTTATGTTTATTTTATATCCTGCAACTTCCTTGAATTCATTTATTAGTTCTAAGTTTTTTTGTGTGTGAAGTCTTTAGGGTTTTCTGTATATAAGATCATGTATCCTGAAAACAGGGACAATTTAACTTTTTCTTTTCTAATATGAATGCCTTTTATTTCTTTTCCTTGCCTAATTTCTCTGGCATAACAAATATTGATGACAGTAGGCTAAGTAGATAAAATGTAGTAATCAAATCTCCTATTCACAATACTCTGCGTGGTAAAAGCTATGGCTGAACATAAATGACAGTGATTAAACGGTCAAATCGTCATGTTTTAGGGTCAATAGTTCCCAATGCTATCATTGTCTGCCCTTCCTTCACCTCCATAGACAACTGGAGTACTCCTGGGGATGAGGTTAACTTTAAAGTCAGCAGGTCCTGAGCTTTTTCTTTTACTAGGCACTCAGGAATTAGAAAGGGGCAGTGACGTGGATGAAACCCTGCACAAATTGTCTGGTCTAGAAGTTCAGGAATACTAAGCTGTGTTCACTGAAGAAGTTACTGTCAGTTTTCCAGAGAGGAGGAGGCATGCTTATCTGCCTCCCAAGGTTATTAGGCAAGGCCCCACCAGAACCCTAACTGACCTCATCAGTAGACATTGTACATATTGGATCACCATCTAAGCCTGATTGCTTGCCAAGATTGTTCACACCAACCTATAAAGAAGTCTGGATAACTCAGCCACATATGGCAAGCCATGTCCATTGTGATCTTTGGCTAGCATTTGCTATCCCTTTCTCCTTCCAGAGTCACTTGGTAACCATGTTTGCCATTTCTCTGATTTCTCAGTTATACACATCAGAGAAGAAGATAAAATCACCACATACCTGGACTAGTTTAACCTTTAAGCTTGATTAGACATTAAAACACCCACCTAGAAGATGAAGTGTGTACGTGCAATGTAGATGTAGTGGTTTAAAGAAAACTTTCATACTCAGAAGTCGGACAGACCTGCATTAGAAATCCACCTCTATCATTTACTAGTTATAAGATTTGGGCACATTTCGTAACCTTTCAGGGCCTTAACTTTCTTGTCTGAAAAACAGACATTTATGGTTGCAATGAACAGAGAATAAATCTGCATAATTTAGGAGAAAAGAAATTTATTGGAAGGATAATGGGTAGCTTATGGAATCCTTGGGAACACTAGAGAGCTGGGCAGGAATGAAGGGCAGTCAGGTGTCTAGTTCTATGGCCAAGATCTCAGCATAGGAACAGCCTGGTCAGGGTGACACAGCTCTGCTGCTGGACACTGGGCACAGCCACTGGCACTGCCATCACCGGATACTGGATACTGCTGAAACCACTGCCACAATGGCACACTGCTATTGGCACTACTGCCGCTGAGCACTACTGGAATGAATCCTAACTATTCCCTTCTTTGTATCGTTTGTCCCAGATTCAAAGTTCAGCAAAGGCAACTGATTGTCTGAGCTTAAGCTTCTTATCCATACCACCCAGCTATTAGGGTTCAGAAGAGTAAGTATTTGTTTTTCTTGGCTTTTATAGTGTGCAGGGAACTGAATTCTACCAAAGCTCACAGAAACGTAGAAAGAGATCAAATAATGAATTTGTTAAAATTTTCAAAATAGAGAGTAATGTCTTCCTTGTAAAGATATTTTTATGATTCATGCTTGTTCATAAAATGGCATCTGTAGTTGTCATCATTTTAAAATTACTTGAAAATCCCTCTGACAGCAGCATTGAGAGTAGGGGCAGCCTGTGGCAGTAAATTGAGTCAAGGCAGATGAAGCCTGAAAGAATAACAACAGTATCACAGCTTTCTCTATCAGGTGGCTAATGAAATCAGCATCCTCAGGAGGCAGGGTGGAGGGCTTTTTCCCTCAGTGCTATTAAGTCAGATGCGAGAGCCTTGGGGTCTTTGAATCATAGCCATCTTAGAATTTTCCATCACAAAGTTTTCAGACTGATATTTGATGCTGCTGGTGGGGTTGGGTAAACCAGGAAGAACTGCTGAATTCAAGGATATGACCAATCGGTTAGAAGTCTCCAAGAATAGTTTTGTTTCATAGTCTGGAAAAGCCAGAGAAGTAGATACATAGTCTGGAAAAGCCACTGTAATACACTGATGTATCAAAAATATACTTTAAAGAGGGGGAGTGTGATAGAGAAGCAGGGAAGTCAGTCTTTGGGAACAAGCAGAGAGGTGGGTGAAGGCATGACTTGCTGATTGAATGATTTCAAAAATAACTATTGCAATGAATGGGAGTGCTGCCATACCTTTCTTTTCTGTTTTTTTTTTTTTTTTGTTGTTTTCTTTTCTTATTTAAGTTGACATGTAATAATTATATACAGTTATGGAGCATACAGTGATGTTTCGAAACATAATTTGTATTGATCAGATCAGGGTAATATAGCATGTCCTTCATCTGAAACATTTATCATTTCTTTGTGTTGGGACACTCAATATCCTCCTTCTACCTGTTTTAAACTATATAATATTAAGTATAGTCTTCCTACAGTACTTAGAGCAATAGAATTTCTTCCTCTTAACTAGCTGTAATTTTGTATCCTTTAGTAAATCTCTCCCTCTTCCCCTCTTCCCCCTACCTTTCCCAGGCTATAGTATCCTCTGTTCTACTTTTGACTTCTATAGGATCAGCTTTTTTTTAGCTTCCACATATGAATGGAAACATGTGGTGTTTAACTTTCTGTTCCTGGCTCATTTCCCTTAACATAATGTCCTCTAGTTCCATCCATGTTGCTGTGAATGACAGGATTTCATTTTTTATGGCTGAATAGTATTCCACTGTGTATATGTATCACATTCTCTTTATCTATTTGTCTGTTGTTGGACATCTAGGTTGGTTTCATATTTTGGCTATTGTGACTAGTGATGAAATATACATGGAGGTACAGATGTCTCTTCAATGTACAGATTCCCTTTCCTTTAGATAAATGCCCAGTAGTGGGATTGCTGGATCATATGGTAAATCTAGAACCTCCATACTGTTATCCACAGTGGCTATGCTAGTTTATACTCCCACCTACAGTGTATAAGGGATCCCTTTCCTCTGCATCCTTGCCAGCATTTGTTATTTTTTGTCTTTTTGATAATAATCATTCTAACTGAGGCGAGATGACAGCTCTTTGTGATTTTTAATTTGCATTTCCCCAATGCTTGGTGATGTTGAGCATTTTTTTTTTATATCCCTGTTGGCCATTTATAAGTCTTTTTTTGAGAAATGTTTGTTCATTTCCCAATCTTTTAGTTGGATTTTTTGTTGTTGTTGGTTTTTGTTTGTTTGTTTGCTGTTGAGATGTTTGAGTTCCTTTTATGTTCAGGATATTAATCCCCTGTTGGATGAATAGTTTGAAAATATTTTCTCCTATTCTGTCAATTGGGTTTTCTCTCTGTTGATTGTTTTCTTTGCTGTGCAGAAGCTTTTTAGTTTGATATAATACCATTGTTTATTTTTGCTTTTGTTGCCTGTGCTTTTGAGATCCTTTTCATAAAATCTTTTCTCAGACCAATGTCCTGAAGCATTTCCCCTAGGTTTTATTCCACTAGTTTTATAGTTTTGAATCTAACATTTAGGTCTTTGATCCATTTTGAGTTGATTTTTGTATAGAGTAAGAGGTGGGGGTCTAGTTCATTCTTCTGCATATGGATATCTGATTTTCCCAGCACCATTTATTGAAGAGACTATCCTTTTCCCAATGAGTGTTCTTGATGTCTTTGCCAAAAAGAATCAGTTGTCCATAGATACATGGATTAGTTTATGGATTCTCTCTTCTATTCCATTGGTCTTTTTGTCTGTTTTTATGCCAGTACCATGCTGTTTGGTTACTACAGCTTTCATATATTTTGAAGTCTGGTAGTATGATGCCTTCAGCTTTTTTTTTTTTTTTTTTTTTGCTCAGGATTGCTTTGCAACATGGCTTTCTTATCTGGTGTCTCATTTGTGCTCCAGGAAGGGCTGGGACCCCTTAAAGAAGCCAGCTGAGGTGACCTTCTATTTGTCCTCCAGATCCGCTCTTCATCTTTCTTCTCCTGCTCTGTTCCTGTGGAAACTGACCATTATGAACTCAATGGGCTTTCTTGTCCTGTAGTTTCCTGTTGGGTTTGGCCAATGGTGAGAACCTGCCAGAAATCAAAGGCATCCTCATGGACTGAATTCCTCAATCAAAGGTCTTAGCTTCTTTTAGGAAGTTCTCCTCACACAGTCATCTCTGCCTCCGGATTCCACCAGCAAGCCTAGAGTAAAGAGAAATTGTTGGTGGCTAATATGTTCTATACTAATTTTTGTGGTTTCTCAAAAGCTTGCACCTTTGTGTATGTCTCCTAATTCTACTTTAGTGAGCCATGTATTTCCTTTTGAGACTGATAGCAACCCAAGTCATATATAAATGGATCCATTTCAGTAGGCAACTTTTTGAAGTTCCTGCTAACACATAATTAAATACTCCATTTCAACTTTAAGTTGGAAATCTGGCATTCATCTTGACTTTATGACCAAATTCTTCTGCTTCTCCTTTCCATATTTGTCTCAAATCCATCCTTTCCTCTCCATTGGCACTGTTACAAACTCATTGTCCTTCATGCACAATACCAATTTCTTCAGATCTGATCTCCACTCTAAGAAATGAGGTTAGCTACATTTAAGGAAAATGGCCCCAGAGCATGGGCAACGTTCTCAGTGTTATCTCCTAAACTGGCTTAAACCCACACACATCTCTGAACGATTCCCTTTACAGTCCTTGATCCCATTGTTTATTTCCCTACGTTCTTTTTCCTGCCAGTGTCATCACCTGTTTATTGACTATGTCTCTTCTTAATACATCCACTTTGCTTTCTAGTATTAAATTTCATTCTCTCTTCTGGAACACTGCTTCCTTGGACTAATATGTCACTTACAAATGCCCTTTCCTTCCTTATTCCCCCAAACAAACCATTCAATATCTGTCATTTGGGAAGCTGAGAAGTGATGGAGAAATAAAATATCACACCAGGGTATATGTGTATCAGAATAACTTTATAGCCAACAATCTCAATCTGTGCTCTTTTACTCTCTGGAATGACTGTTTTAAATCTTCTCAGATCTCATCTTGTACTTTAGAGACACAATAGAAGCCATCAGATGAGAACTCAATACACTCTTTGTCATCCTGCCTACAAATTTTTCTATTCATCCTTTCCTCATCATCTTGTATTACAAGACACTGTGCTAAGATCCTAGCTCCTCCTGCTTTTCCCGAGCCCTTGAACTACCTGTTCTCTCCCCTGTGTCTTTAACCTCTTTCTCTTCACAGGATCCTACACATCATACCCCCAAAATAAATTTAAAAAAATTCTCTCTCCAATCAACTTTTTCCTCAAGTGCTGCCTAACATTCCCCTCCCCTTCATAGTCACTCTTGTTGAGATAATCATATTTTCCTACAATCTCCATTTTCTCATCTCCTACTATTTATTTATTTACTAGCAAATGACAATCGTGTACATTTATGGGGTACAATGTGATGTTTTCAGCTATGTATACATTTTTATTTATGTATACATTGCAGAATGATTTAATCAAGCCTGCCCATCATTTCACCAGCTGTTTTTTGGGGGATGGAGAATGTTAAAAATCTATTCTTTGCATAATTTAAAAATATGCAATACATCATTATTAACTGTGGTCACCATGCAGTGCAATAGACCACTAAAACTTGTTCTTCCCATCTAACTAAAACTTTGTACCCTTTAATCAACATCTCCTCTTTCCCCATCCCTCTCTAACCCCCAGCCTCTGATGACCATCTTTCTACTTTCTGTTTCTATGAGATTGACTTTTTTAGTTTCCACGTATAAGTGAGATCATGTGGTATTTGTCTTTCTGTATCTGTCTTATCTCACTTAGCATGATGTATTTCAGGTTCATCCATACTGAATTTCCTTCTTTTTTAAAGTCATATAGTATTTCATTGTGTATATATATTCCATTTCTTTTATTCATTCATTCTTTGATGGACACTTATGTTGCTTCCATATCTTGGCTATTGTGAATACTGCTGTACTAAACATGAGAATGCAAATATTTATTGACATACCAATTTCAATTTCTTTGGAGATATACCCAGAAGTGGAATTGCTGGATCATATGGTAATTCTGTTTTTAGCTTTTTGAGGAATGCCCATACTATTTTCCATAATGGCTATACTAATTTACATTCACACCAACAATGTACAAGAGTTCCCTTTTCACTACATCTTTGCCAACAAATGTTATCATTTGTCTTTTTAATAGTAGCCATTCTAACAGATGTGAGATCCTAGCTCATTGTGGTTTTAATTTGCATTTCCCTGATGATTAAAGATGTTGAGCATTTTTAAATATGCTTGCTGGCCATTCATATGTCTTCTTGTGAGAAATGTCTGTGCAGATTTTTTGCCCATTTTTAAATAAGGCTATTTGTTTTATTGAGTAATTTGACTTCCTTACATATTTATATATTTGCCCCTTATCAAATGTATGGTTTGAAAACATTTTCTCCCATTCTGTAGGTTGTCTTGGCATTCTGTTGATTTTTTCCTTTGCTGTGCACAAGTTTTTTTGGTTTGGTGCAATCTCATTTGTCTATTTTTGCTTTTATTGCCTGTGCTTTTGGAGTCCTATCTAAGAAATTATTGGCCAGACCAATGTTGTGGAACTTTTCCCTTATGTTTTCTTCTAGGAGTTTTGTAATCTCAGATCTTACATTTAAGTCTTTTTTCACTTTGAATTGATTTTTTAATGTGGCATAAGGGTCCAATTTCATTCTTCTGCATGTGGATATCCAGTTTTCCCAACACCATTTGTTGAATAAACTGTCCTTTCCCCAAACTCTGTTCTTGGCACCTTTCCCTCCTATTCATTCTTCAATCTATACCACTCTGTTTTCTCCCCTCATTTCCTATCATTTCCTAAGACTTCCCTTTATCAAAGTCATAACTGAGTTGTTTGTTGGTAAATTCAATAAAAACATTTCAATTCTTTCCTATTTTACCTCTCAGTACTACTCAACATACTCCTGGGAGTCTCCCTCTCCTGGAAATGCTCTCTTTCCTTCTTTTAACTTTTATGACATTATTTTTCTCTATCTCACTAGTCACTCCACAGCAATCTCTCTTTCCAGCTCATTCTCAGGATGTTTCCTGACTCAGTTCTAGGGCCTCCTCTCCTTCTACGTCCTCCTGTTAGACTACAGTATTCATTTTTATAGCTTTAATTGTAATCTACTTGGTTTTTCATTGCTCTTAAAGTGAAGTTCTTGCTAAGATGTACAAAATAACTGAGTGGCTTCTCCTACCTGCTTGTGTAGTTTTTACCCTCATTTTCTATACCTCAAACACACTGACATCCTTTCATTTTTATCATATCACCATATTCCTTCACACCTATAGGCATTTCCACATTCTTCTCCTACTATTTGTTATGGTCCACTCCCAGCCTGCTGTCTGACTCATAGACTCAGTTCTAGTGGCACTTTCTTAGAGAAGCATTTATTGAGTTCTCAGAATAGATGAGGTTCACTTTTTACATAATTTCATGGTAGAGTATATTTCTCCAAAGTATAATTTAGTTACTTACTTGTGGAATTGTTTAATATTTACTCCCTCACCAGACATTAAGATCCATTGGTTTATAGTGTTCATTGCTGAATGTCCAGCATAGAGTAGGTATTCAATATAACTCATTCATTCACTGAACATTTTCTTTGAAGAGCCCCTTCTCAACCTCATAGGTGTAGGCCACCCAAAACATGGATATACCTCTCTGGTTTCTACCCCAGTATTTCATTCTATCCCATTCCCCCTCATCTTACTCTTCCTAGTTTGCTGAATTTTTGTCATGAAAGGGCATTGGATTTTATCAAATGCTTTTTCTGCATCTATTGATATGATCATATGATTTTTATTCTTTAGCCTGTTGATTTTATGGGTTACATAAATTGATTTTCAAATGTTGACCCAGTCTTTCCCACCTGGAATTAATGCCACTTGCTCATGGTGCAGTTATTTTGAATTTTTTAAAAATATAATTCCAGAACATCTTTTTGACTCCCTAGGGTTTCTGGAATGGATGATCAGTGTGGCATTTTTAACCCACTGTCTATTGACCAGTGAGGCAGAGAATTATGTCATTGCCCTTTACAATAATAGGAGATGCTCCTTGTCAAGCTTCACCAAATATATGAGAACATGGTGTAGCCCAGGAGCCCTAACTTGGTGATGTGCTAACTCCGGCATGAGTAGGGCTGGTCTCATCAGCTACTGTGCAGCTGAATTCCAGTGTCAAGTTCAATGTGGCACAAAAGGGTGCTACTTGCCCTATGAGTCTACTTCCCAGGAATCTTGGCCAGCTTCTGAGATGAGAAAGCAGAGATACCAGGGGTGGGAAGGCAAACTTAATTGGCAGTGACTGTATTATATTAAAGGAAAGACTGGCCATCAGCCCCGTGTACTCCCAACATGCCCAGAAAGAAGCCAAATAACTGGCTGACACCCAGTCTCCACTCTATGGCTGAGTGAGCCAATGATTATAAAGAATGCATTTGCTTGAATGTAGGATAGAAGGCCATTTTGTATCCAGCTTTCAAGAACCTGCTATAAGGCATATAATTAGCTAACAGTCCCCAGATGGTAGTGTTCACCCCAAAACTACACTCTTCCTGGGCCTTTCCTAGCCAATGACTGAGCAGGCAGGAGATTTTGGAGCCCCACTTTTCCTGCCCAGTACAGGAGTTCCCTAACAGATAATCTTTGCTTGGCAGCTCCCCATGGGCATGGATGAGACTTTCTCTCAGCTGCACTGAAGTGTGAGTCTTTTCCTGCCCAGGCTTGATTCCTTCCTCCTCTCCTTTCACAGGCATCAGACCTGCTTTGCAGTCTGAATGTTCTTACCTCCCACATATGCCCTCTCTCCTCTTTATTCTTCACAAACATTTCCCCTGAAAATCTTTGGCCTGTGATTCTATTTTGGCATCTGCTTCTCTCAGTATGTGAACAGATACTTGCCGGAAGGAAGATATGATTCAAAAAAGTCTTGCTACAAAGCACAATATATTTCTGCATGTACATGTATGTATATAAATGCATATGAAAAGATCTGGAAGGATACATAACAAATTTAAAATGATAATTACCTCTAGGTAGGAAATTTAGATTGGGTAGTGGTGTGGTTATTTGAATTAAAATGGGTTATTTATTCATATGTATGTTTGTATAATAAATTACTTCTGGAAGGTTAAACAACAACAAAAATGAGTAATTGTTGCCACAGGGAAGGAGAATGGAGTGCCTAGGGCAAGCTTGAGATTAATTTTTCACTACATACCCTCTTACGTTGTTTACTGTTTTTTTTCTTTTTATACCATGTATACGAATTACATTTTTAATTACTTTTAAAAGTGGAAGGGGGGAGCTGCAGTTTTGCCATCATCACTATGATCACTATGGTATTCATACATTAATTAACATTAGTTCACCACCCTCTTCCCAAAATTGCTTCCCTCTGAAAGATCGAATGTATCCAATTCTTATATATTTGGGAGCAGGAGGTGGCTAGAATCTCGCGTAGTTCATCATATGTGTGAAATGATGACTGCCTTCCAATCAAAGCCAGGGCAGCTTTGGAACAGGGCTATATTCTTTCTACCTGTTTTCTTCCTACTACATGTAGAAATCCAAGAAAGACATTCTATAGGACCTCATTGTTAGAGTATAGTAGCATTATTCTTGGGTCCTGGAGATTTAAAAATTAATTTTCTTTTTTATTATAAGAAGAACATATCTTCAGTATGAAATATTTAGAAAATAAATATACTTATAAATGAATATGTTACTTTATATTTGTAAGCCCATTCACCAGATATAATAACAATAAACGTTTTGGGACTTATCATTTTAGATTTTTCATGTATAGTAACTGTCTTAGTCTGTTTGTGCTGCTATAACAAAATACCACAGACTGGGTAATTTATAAAGAACAGAAATTTATTTCTCAAATTTCTAGAGGCCAAGAAGGCCAAGATCAAGGTGCTAGCAGGTTCGTTGTCTGGTGAGAGTCTGGTCACTGCTTCCAAGATGGTACCTTGAATGCTATGTCTTCCAGAGGGGAGAAGTGCTATGTCCTCACATGGCAGAAGAGCAGAAGAGAGTGAACCTACTCCTGCAAACCGTTCTTATAGAAGCATTAATCCATTCATGGGGGCAAAGCCCTCATGACCTAAACACCTCTCATTAGCCCCCACCTTCCAACACTACCACTTTGAGAATTAAGTTTCAACACGTGGATTTGAAGGGACACATTCAGACCACAGCAGTAATATACATATCCATACTATTTCCCTGAAATGTGATAATAATATATGTACACTTTGTAACTTGCTTTGTAAATTCACTTTTTATATATTAAAATTATATACAAGGGCTATCTGCAAAGTATCCAGCCATTGTTAATATAACAAGAATGCTTACCTGGCTGGATACTTTCTGGACAGCCCTCGTACATACATATTTTTAAAAGTCAATTCATTTCAGATGTCTTTTTATGAAAAACAATACCAATGATCTTTTCTTCCCCTACTTCCTGCTTACAGGAACCACTTTTTTTTCTTGCATGTACCTCTGTATTTCTACATAACATGACTATATTGCTATTTCTTAATTTTTTTTTTGAGGTAGTCTTGCTATGTTGCCCAGGCTGGTCTTAAACTCCTGGGCTCAAACAGTCCTCCTGCCTCAGCATCCTCAATAGCTGAGATTACAGGTGTGCATCACTGTGCCTGACTCGATTTTTTATAATGCAACATGTACTAATCTAAGTTACTTCTAGAGGAGAAGAGAGGTATAAAAAAGATAAATTCTTGTCTTCCATAGTAGGAAGTCAATAGTTAATGCCTAAAACTGAAAAATCAAAAAGTAACATAAGTACACTTATTTTGTTAAGCACACTTATTACAAAAAAGAATCAGCTAAAAGATTTGAAAGTTTCTGCCTTTGATGCTTCTAAACAGATCATCCAACACTCTTGTTCTTTAGATTTATTTTTACCCCCACTTCCAGAGGTATCTGATATACCAATTCCTGAGCCCTTTGAAAGTTCTATAATATAAGCTGGGTTGTTTTTCTTCTTTCTCCAATGGCAGCTCACATTTCCGCAGTATCAGTTCTGCTGAGTCTGTTACTACGCAGCCATGCTCTTGCTAGCTTTCAACAGCACTTCTTTGCTGTTGTCTCCTCTACTGTTCTGTCTTTGTGAATTCATGACTTAAGAAAAAAATCTTTTTGTAATTTTAATCAGATTTCAGAAAAGAAACACATTCAAAACACATTCTGCACCCCTACCTAGAAATAATTACCTGGTTTTTATTTTTCAGTTAACCCCTTATTGTGAACATCTTTCCAGGCTATTATATATTTTTCTGCACCATCACGTTAAATATTTTTATTGTTCCATTATCTAGATGTAATATAATGTACCTTATCTATCCTGGTTGTTGGATATTTCCATTCCAATTTTTGCTATCAAAATTAACAGTAAAATTGATATCCTTGTAACTAAATTTCTGTAAATGGACTCGCAAGGCCAAAGAATGAAGGAGACACCAACACAAGGAAGAAAAAAATCTTAAAACAATACAGTAAATGCAATGGTAGAGATATGCACAGTATACTACGGAAACCCAGAGGAGACAAACCTAATGCAATGCAACTTTGGGACAATATGGAATTTTTGTTCTGGGAAGGCTCCCAGGAAGGATATCATGATCAAACTGAGATAGGTGTGAACTGGGTAGAGAGGAGGGGAATAGCATTCCAAGAGGAGGGAACAGTATGAGCCACTGCTGGAGGGAAGAAAGCTGTATACAGGGAACCATGAGGTTGTTGAGTATTATAATAAGAAGCATGGATTGTTAAAGATGAGGCTAAAAAAGCAGACAGATTCCAGTAAGTCCTCGTATGTCTTGTTAGGAATGTTGGAGTATATTTTTATGTGATGAGGAGCCACTGGAAGGTTTTTGAGCAGGTGGGGTTATCTGAAAGGAGATTGGAATATGGTAAGACATAAGACAGGGAGAAGGTATAGGAGGCTATGGCTGTCATTCAGAGAAGATGAATGTCTGAGAAGATTGAAAGAGGAAGATATAGTTTGAATAAAAGAAGGGAAGAATTCAAGGACTATTTAGTTGCTAAAATCTGTAGGAATTGGAAAAGGTTGAATGTGGGGGTGGGGTGAGAGACAGGGAGGAGTAGAAATGAGAGAGAGACCCAGGTTTCTGGTTTGAGTGCAGGGGAGGTGCGGGGCTGAATCAGAAGGTCAGAAAATCTATACCCCAGGGAATACAGTGAAAGGCATCTGGTATTGTCCTTCTGCCACTGTCTTAAAAGGGATTCTAAAGGGATTTTCTTTCCCTTGTTCCTCCAGCCCTACACTTGCATGACTGGCCTAAGTGGATACGCACCAGTTGGCTGTGTCCATCATTACAGCCAAGTCTGAGAATTCCTGCTTATACTTAGAGCCTGTGGAGCTGCTGACACTAACAGTCATTAGCTGACGACCCTTTTGTAAGAAACTATGCTTTAAAATGTAAACGGTGGAGACATTCTCCTTGCATTGTCCAGAAGGAACTTTCTCCTGCGTGAGCCTGGATTAATCATGAGAGAGCTCGTCAACATTCCACTGGTACACATCCTTACTCTGGTTGCCTTCAGCGGGACTGAGAAACTTCCAAAAGGTTGGTTTGAGCAATTTTGTCTTCTTGTTGCCTTGTTGCAGTTCTAAAGTGTGTGTGTGCCACAATCAGGACTGATTCACAGTATGGTGGGCTTGGGTTTTACTTAGTGAAGTAGGCGTAGGATGTGTGGAGAGGGAGGAGGAAACTATATACATAAGCAATTAGCTGATGGCCTCTCTACTAATATTTCCTTTCTAAGTTCTACGCTAAAATGTTTAGCTGTACAGTGATGCAGAGCCCTCACTTCTAGAGGAAACGTTAGCAGGTAGACTGCAAGTTATCAAGGACTGTTTTGTTTATGCGTATGTCAAATTTCAGGGTGGTCTAAATGAATGATGAAAACCTTTTCACATCAGGTTTCCCAGAAATATAATCAACCCCACTCCCAGACGTCCAGAGTGTTTGCTTCTGAACAAAATCATTTCCATTTTCAGTTTCAATTTTATCAAATTCCTAAAAAACATTTTAGTTACTAAAAAATCAGAAATATAGAAAGACGCACACCATTGGCCTATATAATAAAACCCTGATGACAACGGCTTCTCAATAACTTTGGGGCTGGAGTCATGATTTGGCTTGGCAAGAGACTGCCCAAGTTTTTTTCAGAGCCTTTGGAATGTACCGGAAATAACACCACCTCAGGGGAAAGGAAAGCAACTTAAGAAACTGACAAACACCTGTTGCAGTAGCAAGAATGTCCACAGTGAGATGGTTTCTGGCCAGTGTATTATGAAACTGAGACTAGTGTATTTCAAACGAGGAAGACTAGAAAATGTGTGATTCTCAAAGTGACTGAGGGCTTCACTGAAATCTTTTTGGAAAAGGACACAAAAAGCAGATTGAGTGGTATCAATTTAAGTAAAGAGTTTTCAAACTAAATGTGTTGCAATAGATTAAAAGAGTTCTGTATCTCAGGACACATTCAAATTAATTATTTTCATTTTGTATTCCTTTATCAAAGCACTGAAACAGTTTGTATTGTGTAAATAAGAGAAGGTAGTATCTGTATGTAGATAAGAAACACATCTTTAGATGTTGTGGTTCACTAAAAATTCTGGAGCCACAAGTTCAAGGTTCACAGGCAAATAAGATATAGTTTTCTTCCCAATCTTATTTTATATATTTTTAGGGTTATTTTTGTTGTTGTTGCTTCTCTTTTTCCATTTTATTTGAGCAGAACGGTATCTTTAAATGTATTTAAATATTTAATTTCCAACTAATACTTTAAGGTATCTTCAGATAAAAGAGAATCTAGATTTTTCAAACAGCTAATAATAGCTAGAAAGACTTAACATTGGCTTCATATTATTTTAATACTTCCTGATCACACAACGGATGTCCGGCAAAGCAGCATGTGAATGTTTGGACTTATGGATTCTCTTAAGTCTTATTTGTGTTATTTTAAACCATGCAGTTACATTAAAATGATAGGCTTAAATACTAAAATTTACTAAAGTCTAGTCTTATAAGGAGCAGGACAATTGATTTTGATGGTCCAAATAGGAATTTAGTGCACACACACACACACACACACACAGCCCCAAAACCTCTCTATCTGAATAAGCCCTAATTTATATTCTAGAAAGAAATGATTTTCAGTTTCCAAACTTAACAAATAAAGCCCTTAATTCAAATGCACACTACCTCTATGTTGAAAACTTCAGCATATAGTGGCATAGAGGTAACGAATCCAAATATCCTGGCTCTTAAATAAACTAATCAGATCATTAATATAACTTTGTTTCTTATAATTTATTTACAGCTATAATTAGGTTTTTAAAAAATTAAAACTATTTTTTTTCTTAGTCTATTGTGTTTACTGTAAAATCTAAATCAACATCAACCTTAGCCCAAAACACCATGCCTAGGAAAGCAAATGTCCATTTACTATCCACACCAGTTCTGAGAATAAATGATATCATGAAAACATTTGTCCTGAAGATTTTAAATGTTGAAGTGTGAGGAATATATTGGTAGATAAGAACCGTAATAATATGTTATCATTTTAATACTATTGAAACTAAGGAAAATGTTCGACCCAACCAGCTTCTCTATTCTTGAGAGAAGGTAATAACAACAAGCATTTTTTAGGTGGGATACTTTTTCCTAAATCCTTTATCATGAGTGAATCAAGGAGACTGCACAACAGTATATTACAAAATAAATTGAGATATTTAAAATGCGTAAGAGTATTCAGGGGATTCTTTTCATATTCCCTGCACTCCATTTCCTCAATAAAGTTAATACCCAACTTTATAGAATTAATAGTCTATTGTTTCAGTTTTAGTTTAATTGAGACTCCTGATGTTCAAAAATAAGGGGAAATCCTAATATGCAAAGATAAGGGTAAAGTCCTTGGCTTTCTGAATTATTTCAACTAGTGATATTTTCAGTGATGAATTCAAATTCATAACCCCAAGCAGGAGAATTTTACAAACTGTTACATATGAAAGTAGCCAACATTTCATTGAATACTTGCCTTAAGCACATACATCAATGACATTTAATGTTTTATCAGAGAGTATTAGGTATATGATGGGATGTTAAATTCTGCAGGAGCACTAGATTTATTTAATATGCACAAAGAGCTCCTGTCAAAACCCCACTTTCAAAATTGCCTCATTTACTACCATATCTTGAAGTTTTTGAGTCTAAGTGATATATCTTTAGGTATATTTGAATAACCTCCTCCTTTAACACGCATGTATACAGGGATGGGATTCACAGATTTGACCTATGACTAAGTCAGTACCGGCACAGCTGTCATTGAAATCCGGGACACCAAGTCCTGGCTGAATGTTTTATATTGACGTACATTGAGAGAATTCCTCATTGCATGTTTGGATCAACACAGTTTCTTTAAATATTATGGACCTTGAAGAACAGAAAAAAAGAGAAGTATCAAGATTTCTTTAGACTCTACGTTATTTTCAAAGGCAAAGTAGGCAACTTCTCAGTAAAATAGGACTTGAAGTCACTGGGAGAGAGTGACAAGTGAGGGGTGGGAAGGGGACCTGGGAGGAGTGGTCTCATTCAGGAATTACATGAACCGTGCTGAGGACCCAGCTGGGGCTTGGGACTGCAGCTTTCTTTATGGTGCACCTGACCTGAACAGTTGTCCCGCTTTATCCTGCAGTGCTATACGAACATAGGGGCAGCGAGGACAGATGGTTGGATTAATTGAGGATTGACACTTTCCAGGGTCAGTGCAGCTAAAGAACTAGAGAGTAAAGGAGTTGACGTTATATAGCAACATACCATGGGGTACGGTTGTATAGTGCAGAAAGTGAAACAAGGACATTAAAGGCTTGAAAAAGAATGTTGATATCAAGTTTCTTTTTCCTAGTCCCCAATATCTTTCTGTGTATCTTTAGGGAAAACACACAGTCTCTGTGAGCCTCAGAGCCTTGATAAAATGAAGAAGTGCCTACCGATGCTTGACAAATAAGTTTATGTATTATCCTGAGAGTTGTCAATGATTGGTGTAATGATCACTCCTGGGTAATGTGCATGTTTTAGATGAGTCTCAAAACCCAAAGGAATGCCCACAGGAGAGGCAATTTCAGAAATTCTAACAGGCTGAGAAGAACTTCTATCTGCCTGTGCCCAGTGCCATTCCTTTTTTTTTTTTTTTTCCTGAGATAGGGTCATGCTCTGTTTCCTAGGCTAGAATGCAGTGGCAGGATCATAGCTCACTGCAACATCAAATTCCTGGGCTCAAACAATCCTCCTGCCTCAGCCTCCCACATAGCTGGGACTGCAGGCATGCCCCAGCACACCCAGTTAATTTCTTTTTATTTTTTGTAGAGATGGGGTCTCACTATGTTGTCCAGGCTGGTCTCAAACTCTTGGGTTCAAGCAATCCTTCCACTTCAGCCTCCCAAAGTTCTGGGATTATAAGCATGAGCCACTGCACCCAGCCCCAGTGCCATTCCTGAAGGCAAGGACCAAGACATTTTTCTGTTGCAAAGAATTAATGATACAGCATTAATAAGTGATTATTGAGCATTATTATTAATGAAACTTACAGAGCCATCATAACAAGAAATAACCTTTACTTTATTATATCTTCAGTTAAATAAATGTTCCAGGCCCTAAGATAGTCCAAATGGTGAGCAATACTGAATATCCTCTCTGGAAGATTTAAAAAATTTCCAACACCAGTGTTTTCTCATACTGGAAAAAAAAACTGTATTCATAATGTTAGAGAAACATGAATATTTTCCAAGTCTGAGCCCTAATTTTACTGAAACAGAAAGGAACAAATATCCCTTGTTTCTTTGTGTACCGAATCATTTGGTCATGTCAATTAGCAAATAATCAAAAGTTGGTTAGTTAATAGCCATGCGCTGGAGCCCATATAATCCAAAGGAAGGGAAATATCAGATCCTTCCCATCAAGCAACTAATATTCAAGTTAAGTTATTCCTTGGGTGCAGGAAAGAGTTGTGTTCATTTTCAGGTATTTGTTATTCATGTAGTCCTTGGATTGAGAGAAGAAATAGTGCCCTAATTTAAACGGTCTCTGGCTGAGATGAAAGCTGGATAGTAGAATGAAAGTAAACAAGAGACAGTCTGCTGAGTCAACAAGTGTCATTAAATACAACTATGTGATTGTGTCAGTAAAAATTTGAAAGCAGATTGGGATAATTTGGAAATATGGGCAAAATGGACTTAACTACATTCTGTCTATAGAAATTGATATTGATATAAATCTTTCTTTTTTCCCTTTCTGTATATTATGAGTACTATCTTGAAGACACAATATATTTTAGAATTAAGAGACAGGACCTTTAAACCAATTTTAACCCTGAAGTTGAGCTCTATTTCCTCCTACTTTTGTGATGTTTAGACAAGTTATTTAACCATTCTTAGTCTTCATTCCTAATCTGCAAGTGGGAATATTAATAGTACCTACCTTTATGTTACTTGTGATAAGTGAGATAATGAATGAAAAGTACAATACATGGCACACAGCAGGTTCTTAATCAATTTTAGATGCTAATATAAAAACAGAGTCAAACCTTACGTAAGACTGCCATGTCACTCACTGAACCTTAGAGGAAAGTGTTAACTTAATAAAGTACTTGGTAACACCTCACATATTTCTCCACATCTGACTCTTTTAAGACATTCTAATACTACTTTGATCTTAACTGATCTCAACAGAATTTTGTGTCACCTCACTGGAAAGATAACATTAATAGTTTACCTCTGCCACTTCTGCATCTGTGTATTGCGTGAGAAGAAACTGATGAATAAAATTTCTTTTTTAATAAAAATAATACATGGTATTTAAGATTGATTTCGAAAACACAAAATATACAAAGTTTAAAACAGAGAGTCACCCATACTTTCAGGACTGTTAACATGTTGATATATTTCCTTCCATTGTTTTATATGTATCTTTTTTTAAAAGTGCAAATGTATTGTTTATACAATTCTGTGTCTGCTGTTTTCACTTGGCACTAAAGCATAAGCATATTCTATGTTATTAATACACCTCAAAACATCATTTGCAGTAACCGGATAAATAATATCCTATTTAGATAACAGTTTGCTGGTATATGTTTAAGAGCCCCTTCTCTGAGCAAAAAAAAAAGGCCCTGGTTTGTTACACTTGTTGACTTCTGTATTGTAAACACTCCAAACCATGGCCAGTTTTAAGCTATCAACAAACGCTGTACACTGAGTTGGGAAATAGCATGTGCAGTAGCAGCCTTTATAACTATTTCTACCATACAGATAGATTTATGTAAATAACCTTAAGAACATAGATAATAGTAAAATGTAGTTAAATAATTAGGAGGTGATGAATCTTGAGTATTATATTACTTTTTTTAGTCTAATTTATTTAATTATAAATGTATACAATTTAGTTTTTAATAATGGCTGTATTTAGCACAGAATTCCTGAAAAATTACCAGTTGGCTCTTGCAAGCCTGTATAAGCCAGCTCCAGCAGACCAGCATTAGAAGACAAAACTGTGTGCCTAACTCTTCTTCCACTCTACCACAATTAGTACAATTTAGTACAATTAATCTGTTTTGTGCAGTGAAAGTCATCTATATGCCTTTCTTTTTTATTATTTATTTCTTTTTTTTTTTATTTCAGTGTATTACAGGGGTACAAATGTTTAGGTTACGCATGTTGCCTTTGCGCTACCTGAGGCAGAGCTTCAAGCATGTCTCTCTCTCAAACTGTGTACACTGCACCCATGGGGTGTGAATATACCCATCCTCTCCTTCCGCCTCTCACCTGCCTGACACCCAATGAATGGTATTACTATGCGTGCACTTAAATGTTGATCAGTTAATACCAATTTGATAATGAGTACATGTGGTGCTTGTTTTTCCATTCTTGTGATACTTCACTTAGTAAAATAGGCTCCAGCTCTATCCGGGATAATATGAGAGGTACTAGTTCACCATTGTTTTTTTGTGTCTGAGTAGTACTCCATGGTATACATATACCACATTATATAATATGTGGTCCTTTGTGACTGGCATCTTTCACTTAGCTTACAATTTCCAAGGTTCATCCATGTTGTAGCATGTATGCTACTTCATTTATTTTCATTGTCAAATAATATATCATTGTATGATTGTACCACATTTTGTTTATCCATTCACTCATTTGTGGACACTTAGGTTGCTTATATCTTTTGGTTATTGTGAATAATGCTGCTACAAACATGAGTGTACAAATATCTGTTTGAATCCCTACTTTCAATTCCTTTGAATATATACCTGGATGTGGAATTGTGGGATCATACTGTCATTCTGTTTAATTTTTTGAGGAGCCACCATATTCTTTTCCACAAAAGCTACACCATTTTACATCCCACTGGCAGTGAACAGGGTTCCAATCTCCCTACATCCTCATGAACATTTATCGTTTTGATTATAGCCATCCTAGTGGGTGAGAAGGGATAGCTTGTAGTTTTGATTTGCATTTCCTTAATGGCTAATGATTTTTAGCAACTTTTCATGTGCTTTTTGGACATTTATAAACTTTCTTTGAAGAAAGGTTTATTCAGATCCTCTGCCCATTTTTTATTTGCATTATTTGTCTTTATTATTGAGTCTCTTTCTATTCTATTAATATGCACATGTGAATTCTCTGTAAATCAGATGTAGCTTAAGCATCAGAGACTCTCATAGACAAGAGCCCCTTCTAAAACGCTCCGTGGGCTCTAGCAGTGTGTTCATATGAACATATATTTTTATAAAATTTGAGAAAAATTGTTCTTAAACAACAGTTGTTGAGATTGCTATTCTTTTCTACTCTGACTTCATTTCAGACTCACTTCCCTTGATGCGGATGGCATTGAGGTAGTCATAAAAATTTTATATCCATGAATTTATATATATACTTTTAAAGGGAACTCAAGTTATACAACTTTAGGCTCCGCAAAACCTGGATCTGCCTCTACTCATATATAATAAATTCTAAGTCCTATTCCCCTGAGAGCCTTCTCTTTTAATTCTCAAATCTCTATTTTGGAAGTAAAAACATTCTCTACATTAAATCTTCCTTTCTTGTGGCAAATTTCTGCTCTGAAGAGATACAGTTCTTATTCAGGTAGTTGATGGCATCTGACTGCTTAAGGAAGGATTAGTAAATAACATTCTAGAATGTTCTCTTTTGATTTCTCCTTTCCTTTCAGCTCCTGTCATCACCACTCCTCTTGAAACAGTGGATGCCTTAGTCGAAGAAGTGGCTACTTTTATGTGTGCAGTGGAATCCTATCCCCAGCCTGAGATTTCCTGGACAAGAAATAAAATTCTCATCAAGTAAGTATTCTGCCTTTTTTCTGGTAGGAATGTGCACTGCTGCCTTGCAGTTTATCTCTGACATAAATGCAACCACAGCTCTTGGCTGTAGTAAAGGTTACCTTCTGGAATTTATAAAATGCAAATTTCTTCATTTTATAGATGTAAGATCTGAAGTTCAGTGAGCTTAAGAAAATTTCTTAAAGCAAAACAGTGATTTAACTGATGTGGGAAAGTCAGGACTGTTTTGTGGCTTATTGACATGGAGAAGTCAGATAAGCCCCCAGATTAGAACCTAGAAGAAAATTCACAGTAATTGGGAAACTCCATGATACCCTAAGTCTGAGGGCACGTATTCCAGGACATGCTGGGGAGTTAATAGGGACCAGCCTCATCTCCTGTGCTTCTGATATCCCAATAGAGTGAAGTCTCTTGTCTAGGAATCTGACCTCTAGGTCACCATCACCTTTTGTTGTCGTTGTTGTTGTTGAAAGTTAGAAGGGATTCCTAATACATAGTGAAACAAGTGAAATTCCCATTTGGCCTTTTAAATAAGTGAAATTCCCATTTGACATAAAGATTATGCTATCCTTTCCTCATTACCTCTGATCAAAAATACTCTAAAATCTGTAACAAAGTGAAATCATAGGTTTTCTAGTAGGCAATATAGGTTGCATTCCAGCTAAGTGTATGTTAATCCATTTGGGCTGCTATAACAAAATACCATAGACTGGATGGCTTATAAACAACAGAAATTTATTTCTTACAGTTTTGGAGGCTGCTAAGTCCACATTCGAGGTGGCAGCAAATTCAACGCCTGCTGAGGGCCCACTTCCTGGTTTATAGATGTCCATCTTTTCTCTGTGTCATCCCCTGGGGGAGGGGGTGAGGGAGGTCTCCTGGGTCTCTTTTATAAGGGCACTAATGCTTCTCATGAGAGCTCTACCCTAATGTCCTAATCACCACCCAAAGGCCCTAACTCTAAATACCATCACATTCATTATAGGTTTCAACATATGAATTCTAGGGGGATATAAACTTTCAGTCTACAGCAAATGCTTACTCTAGTATCCATAGTCTAGGATCCGTGAACTTGGATGGGGAAAATGACATTTTTAGTTTCATTTACCTTGAACTGAAATTTAGTGTTTCCTTCTATTATACATGTTGTAATATGGGAAATTACCCCGTGCTGTGGTAGCCTTCAAGTACTCTATTAAGCAAGCTATCTCAGAACTTCTGGAACAGGAAGGCTCACAGATTAAATTAAGCAATTTAAAATAGTTTTTAGCATCTTGTGCAATCTGGATAGGCTGAGAATTTCCCAAATCATCAAGTCCAAGTTCCATTTCTACTTAGTTTTTCCCTCAAATTATCTTTCTCCTCTTGAATTTTACTACAAGCAACAAAAAGAAACCAGGCCACAGCTTCAACATGCTGCTTGGAAATTTCCCAGCTAAATATATGAGTTTATCATTTACAAGTTTTGTTTTCCATGTAAGTGCGGGACACCATTCAGCTGAGCTCTCTGCTGCTATATACCAAGGATCCCCTTTCCTTCCTTTTCCAGAAACATGTTGCCCATTTCCATCTGAGCCCTCACCAGTAGTGCTTTTAACATCCATATTTGGCCGGGCATAGTAGCTCACACCTGTAATCCTAGCACTCTGGGAGGCCAAGATGGGAGCATCACTTGAGGTCAGGAGTTCAAGACCAACCTGAGCAAGAGCAAGACTCCTTCTCTACTAAAAAAAAATAATAATAAATTAGCTTGGTATGGGGATGCACGCCTATAGTTCCAGCTACTCAGGAGGCTGAGGCAGGAGGATCGCTTGAGCCTGGGAGTTTGAGGTTGCTGGGAGCTAGGCTGACACCACAGCACTCCAGACAGAGTGACAGAACAAGACTCTGCCTCAAAAAGAAAAAAAAAAAAAAAATCCACATTTCTACCAACAGACTGCTTGTGGTAATTTAGGTTTTCTCTAAGATGATTTAGCTGTTCTCCGCCATGCTACTCACTTCCTTGTAAGTCCTCAGCAGTGGGGTCTTTAACATGCCTATTTCTACTGACAGTCTCTTCAAGAACGTCTAAGCTATTTCTAGTGTGCTCTTCAAAATTTTTCTCTGTTCTACTCATTCCTCAATTGCAAAGCATGTCCACATTTTTAGGTATTTGTTGCAGCAGCACCATACTTCCAGGGAACAAAATCTGTATTTATTTCTTATTGTTGCTATAACAAATTATCACAAACTTAGTGGCTTACAACAACATACATTTATTATCTTTATAGTTCTGGAGGTCACAAGTATGAAATGAATCTCACTGGGTGCAAATCAGCATGAAGTGTTGGCAGGGCTGAGTTCCTTCACAAGGCTCTAGGGAGGAATCTGATTTCTTGCCTTTCCCGGCTTCTAGAGGCCACCTACATTCCTTGGCCCCTTCCTGCATGTGCGAAGTGAGCAGCTGGTCACTTGGGCCTCTACCTCCATTATCATTTCTCATCCTCTGACTCTTCTGCCTCCCTCTTCCATCGTTTAAGGATGCATGTTATTACACTGGGGCCTCTGGACAATCCAGAACAGTCCATTTTACAATTCTTAACATCTGCAAAATCCCTTTTGCCACGTAGGGTAACATGGATTCACAGGATCTGGTAATTAAGACAAGAATCTTTCATGGACTGTCATTCTGCTTACCACACACATTTGGCATAAAAAACCCGTATTTGGTTTAGAAAAACTCACTTCTATATTGATGATTCCCTTTGAATTTCTTTCATTGTTCTAATTCTCTTCTCAACAAATAGTTTGTGTGTAATTTAATAGCCAATATATGTAAAGCACATATTTTTGCAATTGAAGCCATTTGCTTCCTTATGTATCCCAAGTAAATAGAACTGTGCCTGCCACTTGTTAGCACTCAGTAAGTATTTGTTTAATGAAAGAATTAATATTCAATTAATTGTTAGTTATGTCCAGAAATATTTAACTCTTTCTGCTCATCACACTTAAGTGTGTGCATGTTCATTAACTAGCTGCTACTTCCCAGTAACTATGGAGAGAAGACACATCTTGGTTATGATATACTTTCCTGAATAAAGTAAACTTTACATTTGGTCTTATCAATAGATATCACCCTTTGAAAGAATTTTTGGAGGCCTCAGTGGTGCATTCTACTTCCTCATTGACAAGTCATCAGTTTGATCAATTAATCATAGCTGGAAAAATCACAGATGACACGCTAATCTTCCATTTTCCTCTGTGACCTGCAGGCTCTTTGACACCCGGTATAGCATTCGGGAGAATGGGCAGCTCCTCACCATCCTGAGTGTGGAAGACAGTGACGATGGCATTTACTGCTGCATAGCCAACAATGGCGTGGGAGGAGCTGCGGAGAGTTGCGGAGCTCTGCAAGTGAAGATGAGTGAGTAGGAAAGAGAATCATCTGTTGATTTTAAAGTTGATGTGGTACACTTTGAAACAGCCAGTAAATAGAGACCCCCTCATACCTAGAGGTTCAGCAACAAGACAAGGTCAAATTCAAAGCACAAACTTGAGTTCAGTTCATTTCACACCTCTTATTCCTGCCAGCAACTACCACACTAATGCAAGTCTCTTAGTTCTCTGTCCTCTCCCATTTTCTTGCCTTCATACAGCTCTGTGTTTCCTCCACCCTGACTTCTTTCACTGGGGAACATCCCTCTAAAACCTTTACCCTGTGGCTTTTAAGCATAGCTCTATTACAGCCAAACGCTCTTTTTATCTCTAACCCCTTTGCAGACACTTCTTCTACCTTTTGCCTTATTTCAAACTTGATTTTCTTCTGAGTGACTTTCTGCTTAAATGGAGGCTATTCGATTTCCCCCTCTCGTGTCTACATGACTAGCAAGTGCTGATAGTTAATCTCCTGGCCCTCATTGCTGCCATTAAGCCATTATATTTTTATTCCTGTGCAAAGTCTTTCGTCTCATGAGGGCTCATGCCTTTCTGTCCAACCTCTTCTCTAACTCTATTCATCATGTCATGTGACTTCTAGGTACTCCCCTGTATTTGTCAATGACTTTGACTCTGGGCTGATTAGTTTTCTACACATCCTCACTCCTGCCAACATCCTAAGAGATTTTAAGAGCCGTGAAATAGCGCTACTAGCCACTTAATCTTCATAATTCCTTGACCTCTACAAGTCCAGTGACATTTATCTTAACTCTTTATTTTAACTACCCGATCAATGAGCCACATTTGGCCTGGTCCCCTCCTGGTAATGGTGTGCATTTAAAAATCTTAAACTGCAGTATATCACTCTATAACCATGACACTTCTTTGTGCAACTTTGTCAGGTGAGGAAAACAGTTTCCCACACTCATGACTTGCCTCCAAGTAGAGTTTGTGGGTACAGATTCCCACTGTCTCTTTCTCAGCTAAGCGTGTCTAAGCCCCTTTATTCTCTTACTCACACTACATACTGTCACCAACACAGTCACCTTCTGTCCTTGATTCCTCTCTGTTCTCCTTTCCATTGACCCTTAATTGGGATTTTATTTCCTTCCGTACTTAGTTTTCTTTTTGACTTGGTGGTATATTACCAAACCACTCCCTTCCTAGCATCTTCAAATCTCATGACCTCCTGTGATGCAAGCATCTCTGCTTGCCAACTATCAACCTTGCAATAATGTAATCTTTCTCTTCTCTTCTCTTCTCTTCTCTGACACTGCATTACTGATGGGAAAAATCATGTAACCCTACACATTGGCACCACATAAATTACTGGAATCTAGGTCCACTTGAGACCTTTATTTGTTAGGTTTCTGTGTCGTCTTTCATCATTATCCTTTGTTGTCATTTTTCTGAAGGAAATTATTTGGTACTTTTTCTAGAATGTGAGCATGTGAGATAATTTCTGAATCTTTGCAAGGCTGAAAGTCTTTACTTTGCCCTCATTCTTGGATAATAATTTTGCTGGGTGTAGAATCAGAATTTTAAAAAGCTATTTCCTTTAGCTTTTAGTAGATAATTATTCATTGTCATATGACATCCTCTGTTGCAGATGAGAAGTCTTTTTCTTCTTTCTTTCTTATTTAAATCTGATGTTTATCCTTCATAAAAATTCTAGGATTTTTCATTTTATTTTTAGAGTTCAAAAGTTTCACAAACTTACAAGAACATGTTAGGATTTTTTGTTATTATTACCTCTGTTTTAGGTGGGGTTTTTTGATCTAAAGACCAGGTTTTTTTTTTTTTCAAAATGAGGTACATTTTTTTCTGTTCTTTCTCTTTATTTTCTGTTTTCTCATTTTTGAACTCTTAATTAAGAAATATCAGATTTCCTTTTTCAATTTTTTATGACTTCACATTTTTCTCCTCCTATTATCTACACATCTAGATAATCTACCCTGTTGGAGATTCCTCTAACTTTTCCTTCTCCATCTTTAGTCTTTAGTATGACCATTCTGTTATTCTGAATATTTTGATCTTAAAAACCATATTTTTAATTTTCTAAGAATTACTCTTTCTTTGATGACTCTTTTTTTCATAGCAAACTCTTCTTGTATGATGCAATATTCACTCAAGCTTCTATAAGGATATCACTAATGCATTTTTAAAAAAAAAAAAACACATTTTCTTCATTCCTTGCTTCATTTTTGTTTCCTTCAGAATAAATTTTGATTTTGTTTTGATTTCTTCCTTTTATGTTTATAGTTTTTCTCAAATTGATCTTTTATTGTTTGACCCTAAATGTAAATGGCGTCTTCAGTTAATTAGAGTAGGAAGCTAATCGGGATTGTAGGCCTTTGTGGGAAGGCTGATTTGGCACTCACTGTGTATACGCAGGTGGGGATATGCCTGTCTGCATGCTTTCCTTCAGCATGTGGAGTAGTGAGAAAATCAAGTAAGGATGTTGGAATGCTCTCATTTGCTAGATCATGAAGGCTTGATTCTGAGGATGAAACACACTTAACTATTTCACCACTTTGTGGCACTTTCTTTTGAATGTTTCTCATTCTCTCTGGCACTAATGTTCTTGATCTTGGTTCTATGCCAAATCCTCTTTTCTTTTCCTCTCTTCTTTTTTCCACCCTCTCCTTAGGAGAGCTCACCCATTCACTTGGGTACACTCTGGTGTAGCTAACCCAAAGGCTCAAATTTTGGAATGCTTCCTTGCTGCTTTGGAAGAGCTGCTTCATGAGACCCTCGAGATTCCCAGCCCCCATCACTACTCCAGCTACCCTATCCCCTCCCTCAAAAGCTCCCTCCCCAACTTCCCTGTGGTCCATCAGCTAAGGTCTCCATGCTGGCACAGCAGGATACTCCCAGCACCTGCTTCAAGATGGCCGGTTCTGATTGGTCGGTACTCATGGCTCCACCCTGAATCGTGTTCCCTTAAAGTGGGAATCCAGGACTCCACATCACTGCTCGACTCATTCCTAGTTTCTATTCAATTTCCAACAAGGGTTCTTTCTCCTCACCCCTCACCCAGCAGATGACTAAGACACCTATGTCACTGAGAAGATAGGGGTTTTTTGCTTTAAACAAAAATCTTCACCTAAGACGTTATCTGCGCCTTAGGTTTACCACAGGGATCTCGTTCAGGGAACCCATGGAAGGAATAGATAACGTTCTCTTTGACTGTGTCATAGGAGTATCAAACCCTAAGCTAAGCTTTTGCCAACAACTGTATGACAACACAACTCACAATTGAGGTACTTGGCCAGTACTATATTTAAATGTAGATATTCACTGTTTTTGGCTGGAATGAGAGTTGTGTGCTCTAGATAACAGGAAAAGTGACAAAGTTGATATTTTCCCATAACAAGTTTCAAGGCCTTTCTTGTGTTTTTGCAATAATGCAGGATCACAGCAACTCTAAATGGCAATGAATGCCTATATTAAAAATGAATAGATCATAAAATCTTTGCAAATATTCCTAACAGACACCACCAAACTCCCTACTCCTCTCCCACACGTTGAAGTAGGAGGAAAAAAATCCTTATTTCACACTCTCCTCTGTCAAAGTAACAAATTAGTTATGGCACATGTCCTGAAAGAAAAAAAATTCATCCATTTCTCAGTAATCTCTTCTGCAAAGACAATCCTCTGTTCTGTATCTGTAACAAGATTACTAAGGACATAAGTACAGTTTTATTCTATGAATGTTTCAAGTACTAAAATAACTGGCATTCCAAACTTAATTCTTCTCTGTATTGGATTTAATAACTTCTTCCTTTGAAAGCTTCATATTTGAGAATAAAAATTAGCTGACATAAACTATTTCTTCTGAAAGATTAACTTGAGTGTTTGATAGCACAATAAATTGCACATTTGTTTTGCAGAATTGAGTCCCATTAAATTGTACGACAAAATTTTTTTCAGATTACTAACATAATAGCATCTTGCTTACTTTCTAGAGGATAAATGTATCTAATTAATTATCATCAGATTTAATAGTCAAATTAAGATGGAAACTACAGGGAAAATAGGTCAAAATTCAAAGCTATACAAAAATATACTTATACCAAAATTTCATTTTCAAATTTTTGCATGTCTATAGTATGAATTAAATAATGTTGAATTGCTATAATGGCAGCTTATGTTAATCAACTTGTCTTAGAATTTCATGAATTTTATAATGTAATATGCCTAAAATGATTCTTAAAATGGATGTTTAGAATTAAATAAAAAGTTAGAAACTCTACATTTCATGCAGCCATATTGCCTTATTAATTTTGAATTTTCATTTTCCTTTAGAACCTAAAATAACTCGTCCTCCCATAAATGTAAAAATAATAGAGGGATTAAAAGCAGTTCTACCATGTACTACAATGGGCAATCCCAAGCCATCAGTGTCTTGGATCAAAGGGGACAGCCCTCTCAGGGTAAGTGATTATTATGTTAAAACATGTATATAAAACATACTTTCAAATACATTAATTCTTTGCACACTCACTTACACACTTGCAAACTTCTAGTGTAAATTTTTTTCCATATATATTTCAACCGAATTTGTGTGTGTGTGTGTGTGTGTGTGTGTGTGTTTGGTTTCTTTAATTTAGTATAATATTTTCTTTCTTTTCTTTTTTTTTTTTTATTTCAGCTCATTATGGGGGTACAAAAGTTCAGGTTATACATATTGCCCATGTCCCCCCATCCCCCTGAGTCTGAGCTTCAAGCGTGTCCATTCCCTAGACAGTGCACATCGCACTCATCATGTAGGTATGCACCCATCCTCTCCCCCCACCCCCATCCCCCCCAGTCAGAACTTCAAGCATGTCCATTCCCCAGGCAGTGCACATCGCACTCATCAAGTAGGTATACACCCATCCCTTCCCCCCAGCCCCCACTTCTGTCCCATACCCAATTGGTGTTATTCCCAAATGTGCACTCAGGGAAACCAGTTTGCTGGTGAGTACATGTGGTGCTTATTTTTCCATTCTTGGGATACTTCACTTAATAGAATGGGTTCCAACTCTCTCCAGGAGAACCAAAGAGATGCCATATCACCATTATTTCTAATAGCTGAGTAATATTCCATGGTATACATGTACCACATTTTGCTAATCCATTCATGAATTGATGGGCATTTGGGTTATTTCTGTTTACATATAAGCAAACTCTGTGGCATTCCAGTGGGGCTGTCTAGGAAAAAAACAAAGATGGGAACCAATAACGTTAGGGATCGGGAAGAAGGCAATGCAGAAGCAAAGCTGGAGTCTTTTTTATTTGTTAGCTGGTTAAATCATTTTTTTTTTAACACTGAATCTCTGAGACTTAGGGAGTAAAAACAGCTAAAAATAAACTCCAGGCTTTAGAACTGACAGTTTCTGGGAGGAAAGACAGAGACAGAAATGAGGTTTGAAAGAAAAGAAATGAGAATGCACTGGAGAGAAGTTAGAGCAAGAATATGCAACACTGATAAACAAACACCTTGACAAATCCTCTTTAGTCATGACAAGTAGTCAAATTAAAAATTGATTATTCATATGCTTATTTCATACAGCTTTTGTATCTTATCCCTACATTTACTGATCAATTATTATACTACATCACTATGGTCTCTGTCCATCTTTATATCAACTAACAGTGGGATAATAGACTGTGTTTGTCACCTTACTGTGCCAAGCATATCCCATGGGGAATATGTATGTGTCACTGTATGTCAGTTAATTGAAATAAAGTATCAAATTAATTAGCATTGTTTTATTTAAAATAAAATAAACAATGCTAATTTTTAATGATAATCTATATACTTCTCTAGCATTTCTTTTTTTTTTTTTTTTTTTTTTTTTTGAGACAGAGTCTCACTCTGTTGCCCAGGCTAGAGTGAGTGCCATGGCGTTAGCCTAGCTCACAGCAACCTCAAACTCCTGAGCTCAAGCGATCCTCCTGTCTCAGCCTCCCGAGTAGCTGGGACTACAGGCATGTGCCACCATGCCCGGCTAATTTTTTCTATATATATTTTTAGCTGTCCATATAATTTCTTTCTATTTTTAGTAGAGATGGGGTCTCGATCTTGCTCAGGCTGATCTCGAACTCCTGAGCTCAAACGATCCGCCCACCCCGGCCTCCCAGAGTGCTAGGATTACAGGCGTGAGTCACCGCGCCCGGCCTAGCATTTCTTTTGTTATAAATCTTGGTGCATTTTTTACAATGAAAAACAAGAGTGATTCTATATATGTTACTGAACTTGGACCCAAAAAGAAAACATAAATGTAATGTTTTAATTCTGAAGAGTAATTTTTATATTATTTGTGGAATTTTCCGATTTTTCAAAGGACATACATATATTCTTTTAAGGATACCATATATGGTACATAGTAAACAATGTGGTTAGAAGCAATACTTTTAATCAAACAGACTTGGGTTTGACTTTTAGGAAGTCAAGCAAGCCCCCATGTCCTCATGTGATGAAAGAAAATAAAAATAAAGTATCTCGTGGGATCTTTGTGAAGGTAATTTAATTTGGTAATCTTGCACTATCTCATTTAATACTATGTGGTATATATAATAAATGCCCAATAAAGATTAAAGATAGTATTTTTGATCATAATAGTGATGACAATGACTTGACGAAATACAGCAAATGTATGTTTTTTGATAGAGGCACAGATTTATTCAAATTCGTATCCCTTTCTCTGGCAGGAAAATTCACGCATTGCAGTTCTTGAATCTGGAAGTTTGAGGATTCATAATGTACAAAAGGAAGATGCAGGACAGTATCGATGTGTGGCAAAAAACAGCCTTGGGACAGCATATTCCAAATTGGTGAAGCTGGAAGTTGAAGGTAAGGGGCTGCATTCTTTCCCACTGCAGTGTCATCGGGGGACCCCACATTTTACTGTGAAGGCTGTACCCGGCTTGAGAAAGAAGAGATCTAGGTAGCCCAGTTCCCTCAAGTGTTCCACACGTTAGTCCATGAGGTCAAGGCTATGAGAACAGAAAAGAAAAATTGAAGAAAGAAAGAAATTTTCGTTAGCATAAAAGGTCATATTCCATCTATTGTCCACAATCACTGGTAATTTTGACCAAAATAGACTAAATTCACTACAATAGTAAAATAACAGGACACTATTTTAGAACTCATTTATAAACTTGGACACAACAATTTTAATCTTTTTCAGCATATAGAATAACTTTTAAAAAGACATGAAAAGGGAAAAAGTAACTTTTTTCAGATTGTACTCCATCACAAAGAGTTGAGAAAAATAAAATACTAAATCAAAATGTAGAACCAAAAATGAGCCTAGTTCTATGAGTTATGTTGTCAAAATATTTTCTGAATTATTTTTAAAATCAGCTAATTCAACAACTTGTGAATGGTCTTCGCTGAGAAATCAGAATCCAAACAGGTCTAGATATTCTATTCATTTGTTCATTGGGTTCTTCTTCACCTAAAATGATATCTCAATTTGCTTAAAAATAGGAACTACCAGCACACCTTTACTAAGGGACAAAACCAAGTGCAAAACCTTTTCCAGCTCTTCCTGTTACATGCCATAGAATTAACTTTTCTCATCTATACAGTGAGGTTTGTTGTATTTAATGAAGTTAGGTATTGACAATATTTAGCAGAGTGTCTGATCCTTTGTACACACTCAATAAATGTTGGCTATAAGAATTATCACCTATTTTTCTGTTTTTCTCTTATCTGATGGATAAAGTGTGGAAGTATCATATACCTGCACAAATTGTGCTCCAATCAGGAAAGATTTCAAGAGTTTCTCATATCTTATTTAAATTCCATCCTGCTCTCCTTAGGCCAAAATCTATCCTTTCCTGCATCTTTCCCTTCTCATGCATGTAATTTTCTATTAGCTACTTTAAGATTATTTTTACTTCCTAGATGGACCTTCCTTTCACAGCTTTAGTGATCTCATTTCCCACATTTGCCTCTGATTGAAGTAATATTTTTATTATGTCATTGCATCAATTGCTCATAAAATTTCCATTAACTTCTCATGGAAAAGAATGAGATTGGTGGGACTAGTGACCGTCAGAATATAAATAGATATATTTTTTAGTATGGTTGTTATAATTTAGTATATCCTAAATTATCAGTGCTATTAAAAGCTCAGTATGCAACAATCAGTTGATACTACTTATTCAGTAAAAGCTAAATAAACACACAGCACATTTGGCACACATTCAGACTCATTGAATATCTACCTACCTAGATTCAGTGTTTCCTTGAACTATCTGAGGAATGATGCAGAATTAATGCTACCTATTTGTATAAAATACCACAAAAAGTTAAAAAAAATCTGACCTTTTGATATAGCCCCACCTCTACTGCACTCAAACCAGAAACCCAGGTCTATCTAATCTCCACCCCTCCCCATCTCTCACCCCACTCCTGCCCCAATATTCAACCCATTATAATTCCCATAGGTTGTAGCAACTAAACAGTCCTCGAATTCTTCCCTCCTTTTATTCCAACTAGTATCTTACTCACTCAACCTCCTTCTCAGACATTCATCTTCTCTAAATGACAGCCATAGTCTCCTGTATCTTCTTCCTGTCTTGTGTCTTACCATTCTCTAATTTCTCTTCAGATAGCTCCTCCTGCTCAAATGCCATCAGCATGGATGTCTTTCTGAAAGGGTGTGCAATGGGATAGCTAACATCTTAAAATGTGCCATTGATGCTAAAGGCTTAACCTGGATTATCTTGTTTAATCCTCACTAACAGTCTGTGAGGAAGCTCCTATATTGTGCCATCTTAAGAAACTGAGGAACAGAAAAGAATACTTAATGTACACAAGGCCACACAGATAGCAGTGTTTAAGGAATTGAATAAGGCTGAATACTGTGTATTCTATTAAAGAACAAGAAAGTCCTAGGTGACATTGTCAAGAGAAGTATCAGAAATGAAAGTGAGGGAAGAAGCCAGAATTCTGTAAATGAAAGAGAGAGTTGGAGCTGAAAAAAGAGACAGTGGGTGTAGACAAGTTTTCAATAAATTTGGCAGAGGAAGCAGAGGAGTTAAAAAGGGGAGTAGTGTTATTTTGCAAGATTACGCTTTTACAAAGATTTAAATGTTTTTTTTTTTTTAAATTGAAAACGTTAAAGTATTAATGCGAAGGAACCCAGAGAGAAGGAAAGGAAAATCTGAACATGCAGGAGGGAGGGAAATGTCCAGGGGAATGTGGTGCTTGAGAATGCTCTAGGGTTGCATCCAGGGGCCAAGTGGAACGATACGCTTTATACGGGGGATGACCACATGTCCCAGTTTTCCCAGGACAGTTCTAGTTTACACCTGTTGTCCTGGAATAATTATTAATAGAGTCTCTCTTTTACTTTCAGAAGTATCCAGGCTTCTATGATAAATTATATGGTCACTCTCCTTAGACAGGAAGAGAGAACATCCTTCCTTGTAACAGGAAGAAAGAAGAAGGGCTTTTTCCAGTATAAATCAGGTCATAAGTTTGGCAAATGGAATTTGAGAAAACTCTGTTGTCGTGGTCTCTATTTCCTCTAAGGAGTAGAAATTAAGGTTATCTTTTGAAAATACTTTTGTAAGTGGGCCAGGGGAGGGGGGGGGATGGAGAAAGATTTTAAAATAGCTGTGGGATGGGAGCGATGACTCACAAAGGAAACTAAGATTGCGGGACCATGTTAAGGCTTTAGTAGAGAACAGGATGGTGACTATGGAGTGGCACCCATCTGCATGGTCGTAGGGTTTTCCCCCCACTGTTGCTCTGCTGTACAGGTGTAGGTTCAGAAAAAGAAAAGTAGAAAGCTAAATTGAAAGGCAAGACATAAAGTGTTGGAGTTTTGCCAGAAAAGAAAACGGGGCAAAGTATTTGAGAATATTGCAAGAGAGAGATTGAAGCAACGAATCATGGAATCTTTATGGACCAAATACAACTAGGATTAAACATCTAAATACCAAATATCCTAGGATTTAAACCCAGGATTAAACACTATAGCTCCAGCAATATGACAGACAAGATAATATAAAAATATTCCTACTAAAAATACCCAGAAATGCTGGGTTAGTTGTATAACTCATAAGAATGAAATGTAAATCTCTAAATGTCAGAAATAAATAGGAATTGAAAAAACAGAACGGTAAACTCATGAGCTGGTTCCCCATCATCCTGAAGGTAATAGGAGAGGTGCCCACCTCTATAACCTATGAGACTGGTTTAAAGACCTTTAAAGGAGCAGGAAACAAGGTCTTGGGCCCATGTGAAGTGGAGGTTTAACATTGAGACCCTTGTGAAAGCTGAGAACCACAGAAGAAGAAAGATGGGCCAGAAAAATTCCATCCATGGGCACAAAAAGACAACACAAAGGCTTGTCTGGATTCTAGTTGTAAGGGAGAAATAAACAGGTCTTTGAATAAAAATTCACCACTTAGGACTAGACCTTCCATGGGTCTGATGTTGACTTTAATCCTACCAGCACAGACTGGGATCCGCAGCTGGAGCAACAAACATAAAAATTGGTTCCATACAATTTACCTAAAGGAATATTTACACAAGTATATGTTGAGGATAAAAACTTATTATAAAGCTGCTTATAATTGTAAAATATTTAAAAGAACTTAAATTTGCATCAATAAGAGTCCAATTAATATGTGATGAAATTCCATGCAGCTATTAAAAAGAATGAGATAGATCTATATGTATTAACCTCTAAAAATATCCACCATATATGTGTGACTTAGGCCTGTTTCCCATCTCTGAGCTTCAGTTTCCTCATTTTTAAAATAAAGATAAAAGCAGCACCTACCTCTTATATTGTGATTATTAAGCAGTTAATATAGGCCACAGTAAACACTATATAATTATCTGTTGTTTTTATTTGTTTCATTTATTTAATAAGTATTTGTATAGTGGTTACCATGTGCGAGGTACTGTTCTAAGGGATTTTGAAATATTAATTCATTACCAGTATAATATATTCATAAGTGAAAAAATAAGTTAAAACACAGTATATCTTATATATTACATAAGAGTATATGTATATCAAACTCTTAACAATCATCCTCTCTGCACATACAATTACATGTGGGATTAACTTCTGTTTTATACTTTATATGGCTCCAAACTTTTTGAACTCTTATAAAGAGACTTTTATGTAATAATTTAAAAGAATTAATACATATAGTTATGCTTTGGAAAAAATATTTCTTCTAAATATAATGCTAGTTTGATACAGTGACGTGAACCTTTCTGTTAACTGGTTTGATATGTTATTTTTGCAGTTCTGTTGCTCCATTGTTCTCTGGGACAAACTCAGGGATGGGAGAAATTTTGTCAAAGACAATTGGCCCCTAAGTCCATTAGGTACTCTCAACACTGGGAATTGGCTGAAGAATTTTGAGAGTGGGGTCCTGATGAACACAACATGGAACATGCCATTTTTTTAGGGAAGGAATCAATCCATAAAGACAGTAAGCTTGAGGTCCACAAGAGGAAGTAAATGGGGTCACCTAAATGGAATTCAGTGCATGGGGTCAGAGAACAGTAGCTCCTGCTGAATTCTCACCTATCTGACTCTTCCTTCTTACTTATGGGCAGAAACTTGGAATCTATGATTCTCTAGCGGTTTGGAGAATCGGACATGAAAGTTCAGTTTGGGTTCTGATTTCTCAGTGAACATTTTCCACACTTTGTTGGGTGTTACTGATTTATAGCATACAGGGAAAGGTAAAACAGAAGTAAGTTCCCACAGAAACGTGAAGCACGACAGGTGAGCACTATACAGGTACACTGCTTTGAGGGTGACAAGGAAGTCTCTGTGGTTTCTCAAATTCCATAATCTGGAATGAAGAAAAGAGTTGTCAATCTCATGACCGTGGAGGCTCTTCTTTTGGAAGGGTGAACCCCAGTCTCAGGTACCTCTGTGATAATGGGCTTTAGAACAGGTTTCATGGCAGGATGTGACCAGAAGACATCTTTTTGTCTGATTTTCACCAGAGAAACCTACACATCATATTTCATAGATTCTAAGATGCTCATTTTTCATATTTTATCATATCTTTGTTGTATCTCAGAGTCATTGGTCTCTTAAAATCACCATTGGCTAAATTTTTATTACTTTGTTGTATATTTTAATATCTCCGAAATTGAGATTTATCTTACTGATGTGGTCACACCCAGTGTGTGGCTTCTGCCCTCTAGCTTAGCTGTCTCCAAGTATGAGAATGACTATACAATGATAAAACAAAAAATAGTCAATCATATTGGCTCATAAAGCTTTCCTTATTTTTAACTAGAGATATTACTCCTGCTTGAGATCACTTCTTTTAATTAGTTCCTCACAGACATAAAAGTGTAATTTTCAATAGGACGATTCCATGTAGCCATTTCCTCTCAAAAAATATCTATTTGTTGCGTATTAGTATAGTTAGGTTGAAAACAGAGACTAAGGGCTTTTCAGGGCACATAGAAGGAATTTCTCTTCTAAGGGACTGTCTTGTCTGTTTCTCCAAACTGCTTCACATGCTACTGTTGGCATGGTGTGTATCCAGAGAATGACCCATACCCTTTCTCTCACATATCAGAAACAGTTTTCTCCTGAGTTACCTCTAAAGGACAGAAAGACAGATACTCAATAGCGGAAGAATATGACACTGGAGTGTGCTGATTTGAATGGCAGGGCTCAAATTGTCAAGGACAGGTTGCTACTGTGGTGACTTTGAACGACCTCTGAAGTACAAGGTTCTGATTTCACTTTCCTGTTCTTGATCAGAGGTATATGCCCCCTTTTATAAAAAATTTTGTTCAATGAACACTATATCACAGAAATTGAATCTGTTTAGTGTAATTACGTAATAACGTAATTCTTCTTGTTTTTATAGCCAAAAGGTCTTTGTTATACATTTCTTAATCATTGGAAAAGATGCATTTAAAAATTTATAAATATCGAATTTTATTTCTTCCCTTATATTCTTTGACTTAACCATGATAAAAAATTTATTTATTTGAAGCTGCATGTGGATCCTACTACATTTTGTGAATATCGCATTCAGACAAATCCTGATTTCTGTATAGAAATTGGTTGACTGTAGAGTCCAAATTAAAATGGGTGGATGTTGGAGTATATAAGCCTCCCTGCTGATTGCATTTTCTGGTATTACCTTGTTTACCCTTGGAACTTTAAGCCATTAAGAAAAATGGGCAGATTGGGCAGAAGTGAAGCTGGAACCAAGAGAGGGCTATCAGTCAGCAATCACTGGAGGGAAGAGGCAGCTTGGCATCTACAAATAAGAGGCAGAAAGGGTCTAGAAGCAGAACAAAAAGGAGAACAGAGTCCTTCTAGGTAGAGGGTTATTTTAAGCTTCCCTCATGTTTAAACAACTCCTCAGTTCCATGGGGCTTCAATAAGCAGCCTCCTGTCTCAAAACATGGGAGAAGTATTTGGGGAAGTGGGAGGGGGAGGGCAAGCTATATGGAAAATTTAACACATTGACTGCCACACTACAAAAAAAATTTTTTTTCCTTGTGGCCACGGTGTTTTATTAGGAAAACAGAATAAAAACTTTGAAAACAAAACGATCCTTTCTAATTTAATGAAAAATTTGTTTTTTTATTGTTTTCTGTGTGTGAGTTATATGCAACTTGAAAAATAGTTCTCGTGGCTCCCAAGGTAAAAAGATGTGTAGTTACATATATTTCATGAGCCCCTGAGCTCAAAACTAGCATGAGTTAAATACAACTCACATGGCAGTTAATGTGTTAAGTGGCCTCAGTGCATGAGTTTTTCCATTGCTTGTCAGGGAACCTGGGTGCTGTCAGTCCAGTTTCTTTGCAGTCTAAAAGGCTTTACCATGAGCACTTAGGGCTGACCACATCTATTTAGAAGCTTTTTTTCTGATGATTTTTTTGCAGAAATATGCAGTATATAAGACCACAAGTAGAATTCCAGAAGACCAAAACAAATCATAATTCCTATCTATCTATCTATCTATCTACCATATCCCAGAGGCAGATGTCAATAGATATAACTGTAAGAGATCAGCATTGTTTTCAAAATATTAGCCTTCTTCTGGCTGCCTTCTTTCCTAAAGATCAAATTTCTTGTTGCATCTACAAAAGTGGAAGCCATCATGTAATGTTTACACATTTTATTTGTTTTTTTCTTTGTTTATGCTGCAGCTCTTAATATGACAAATGCCACAGAGAGAGGTATTTAAAACCCCAATGTGTGCTGTGCTCTCAGTGATTGCAGTTTTAATAAAATTTGCAGTGGTCCTGTTCCGGCATCAATCCAACTTGTTCGATGCCACTAACAGGTTTGATTTGCTGTCCTGAGTATATTGTGTATTTTAAAACCAAACAAAAGAAAAAAAATCATAAACCTTTGATATCCCTGAGGGCTATCATTGGGAAAATTAAATCTGCATGATTTAATAGGGTGCATGCTCTAAAAGAAGAGTTTTACCCATTGATTTTGACTTTAGGGGATATTATGTTACAGTTTCATCTAAAAAGTTCTGTAGGGCTCTCAGAAAAGAATGGTAACATTGTCCTTTAGTTGAAGAGTTGTCACTGAAGTTCTCTAAGAAAAAAAAAGTTATGTAATTATTGTAGCACTGAACAGATAATGTTTCAAGTCAAAGGACAGTTAGGCTCCCTTAAATTGCAGTATTGAAGAAAATATGCTTTAAAATAATTAGTATAATGTTGACATTATATTATTTGAAATAAAAAGTTATTGTGACCTGAAATACGTATACTCTAATTGAAGTAAGTTTTTAATTTCATTTTTCAGGTACCAAAATGAGATGTACAAGTTCAAACATATTTACATAGAAAAGGAAAATTTCTTTGTTGGATAAATTAAATATGTTATTTTATCCAACGAAGATTCATTGAGCAATGTTCCATGGGCTATGTGAGACAGAGAAGGCCATGCCTCCCCTGGGCTTAATTTCAAAATGTAACTATTTTTACTTATACAAAGATGTCATGGAAAGTTATTAGCATTCTATGGCAATATGGAGTTCAAATAATGTTACATTCAGTTATTTCCTTCAAATAACAAATATATGACTTTAAGATTTTAATTACTATATTTATTTCCATGAACGATGAACTATATAAGGGATGGTCTTTGGAGGGAACTTATATTGTTTAATAGCACAGGCTCTAGACTCTTGAGAAAACTGCATGGGCTCTAGAGTCTAGAGTCAACTTCCAGAGTTCAAATCCTGGCTCCCTACTTGCCACCTGTGAAACTTCTGGTAGGTTGCTTAATCTCTCTGTGCCTCAGTCTCCCCACCTATAAAATAAGGTTAATCATGCTATCTACTTCATAAGTTGTGGAACTTAGAGGCAGATAATATGTTGATATTTCTAGCTCTTACAAGAGTGATTGGGACAGAGTATTTACTCAAATAAAAGTTATCAATGTTAATTCCAGGGCTAATATAACTTCTATGCCACAGACACAGTGACTTAAGCACTTGTGAAGACAATCACAGCTCTTTTTTCCAGGTGTCATCTTTCTCTTTGAGGTAGAAGAAATAAAGTCTAATGGCAAAAACTAAATTCCTATTTAAATTATAGAGTTCATTTTTATGAACATTTGTTCTAACAGAAGAATAATTGTAGACTTTCAATCTGGAATGAGACCTCAAAGTCATATAGCTCAATTTCTTATTTTGCAGATAAGGAAACGTGAGACCAGATAAATCTTTACTTTGCCCAAGTTAGCAAAGGAACTTCGATGTCTTGATTCCTGGACCAAGACATCTTCCTTTACCTAGTCTTGATCCTTTCCTTTGTTTTTATATTTATGCCATGTAGCTAGTACTCTGCTGGATAGTAACATGCTTTAGCATCAGATAGACCTGGGTGTTAATCCTGACTGTGCCACTGACTAGTTATGGGAGGTTGGATAATTTTACTTGACCTCTGCAAGTCTATTTCCTCATTGTGAAATAGGGCCAATATTACCTATAGCAAAGAGTTCTTAAAATGGACCAAGATAGCATATACACAGTGTCTACAAGGAAGCTCTTTGATTGGTACTGGCTGTTGTTGGTGGTGTTGTCTGTTGTTTACATTGCTATAAAGCTGGATGACTTCTATCCAGAGAATATTGCTGGTTAGACTTCTCGAATTTCAAAAATAGAATGTCAGCATTACCAACTGCTCATCTGGGCTCCAAAGAACATAAATCTACTCTCAATCAGCAATGCTTTGTACCTGCATTCTTGGTACTTGTTAGAGATTATAACTTCGGTTCGGCCCCACTGTGATAAGTGATGAAGGGAAGTTTATCTAAGGAGCTGTATGAATGTATGCCTTTAATGGCAAACTGGAAAAAGGCTATTTTGAGTCGGCATGCCAAAAAAAAAAAAAAAAAAATAGTACAACAACATAAAAGAGAAGGTAGCCTTTATGTGTAGCTCAAGCTTACCTCATATTTTATTCACTACAGAAATAGACATTTGCCAAAAATCTTGTTGAAAATATTGATCATTGTATCACTCACTGCTCCCACACAAATCCCAAGAGAGAAATTCCTTTAAAAATTTAGTGCCTGTGGGGAAAAAATGGTCTCCCCGGGGAAACTGGCATTTTCTTTCCTTTTTGTCATGAATACTGTGTACTTTACTTTCTTTTACCTTATTTTTTTTTTTGCCCTGCTTGGCATAAATCTCTGAATCCAATTTGAAACTTAGTCATAGTATCTCTTACACCAAAATGACCAGAAGTCACCTTCTCACTAATACTAATAAGTTATTATTCATTTAATTTGTGGTCATATCACTGATTACACCCACCTCAAAATCTCTATGGAGAGAATGAAATAACTAAGTTGATGGATTAATGGAACTCTTCTTTCAAGTGGTTCTCAAACATCAGTGCACACTAAGAGCATCCGCAGACCTTATTAAAAGGCATAGTTTCAGGATGCATTCCCCAGAGATCCAGATTTGATTAGGTCTGTGTTAGTGCTTTTTAACAACACCCCAAATTATCCTTAATGCAACTGATCCATGAACCACACTTTGAGAAACACGGACTTCAGGCTTTCTACTGAGAATATCTTTATTCCAGATGAATCTTTAAAATTTAAGGAGAGCATTTTGAGAGGCTGAGGCAGGAGGATCACCTGAGGGTAGGAGTTTGAGACAAGCCTGGGCAGCACAGCAAGGCCCCATCTCTATATAAATTAAAATGATTATCCTGTGTGATAGCATCCACCTGTTGTCCCAGCTACTTGAGAGGCTGAGGTGGGAGGATCACTTGAGCCCAGGAGCTCAAGGCTGCAGTGAATTATGAATGAGCCACTGCACCCCCAGCCTGGACAACAGAGTGAGACCTGTCCTAAAAAAAAAAAAAAAAAAAAAAGTTTAAAAAAGAATTTAAGGAGAAAGTTAGTTATCCACAAGTCGTAGAATGTAAATGTTAGGATAGCTTCAAGTTTATTCATTTGTTGAGTGCCCACTATATTCTACGTAATGAGGTAACTCCCAAGGCTGCAGAGAAAAGTAAGACATGGTTCATTTCTTGAAAAGTTTTCTGATTTAGTAAGGAAGATGGACATGCAAACAGGTAGTTACAATAATTGAAGTGGTATATTTGCAATGATAGAAGTTTATGTAGGGTCATATGCACAGGACAGAGGAGGTAATGAAAGGTCAGAAAAAGCTTCAGTGAGATGAGGTCCAACAGGGATTTGACTGATGAAGAGCAGCTCATGATGCAGATGTTACAGTGAGGGAGGAAGAAGGAAATACAGGGAAAAAAGGCAGATTTATCATTCAAGCACAGCCTGATGCTGCCTTATAACTAGGGAGTAAAAGAAGGACTCGAGTGTTTGGGGACAGTATCTTTAAAAACCAGAATGAACTGTGATTTGACTCACAGGCTAACACTGAGATTATCTCCAATGGTATCCTCTCTTGGACATGATTTTTAATGGTTAAATACCTACCATCTTGTCAACATGAAAACCTATAGTTTGGAGGCCATGACCCTATTTGGCATCCAGAATCTCATCGAAAGCCACAGAAATGTTTGCAACCCAGGCTACTTTAGACAACCAGGATACTATGGTGTTATTTAAGATTAAGGTTATGACTCCTATTTATTTTTCCAGCTAAAATTTCTTATTAGCTAAAAAAGAAATCTTGTTTTGAATAGACTTCAGTTTATTTGCCTGCTGTCAGAACACAGGTATCTTCCTGAAATTAGGTTAAAAATGTTTTTAAAAGTAAACTAAATTGTATATACCACGGTTATATAAGATGCTAGCATTAGGGGAAATATGGGTGAATGGTACATGGAAACCTTCTATACTATCTTTGCAACTCTTTTGTAGATCTAAAATTATTTCAAAATAAAAATGTTTTAAGAAGGTAAACTAAGAAAGACTTCTGTCCTTGTAATTAAGCAATGTAGCATCTCCTCCCATCAAAAACAGAAACTGCTTTTTTTTTTAAAGAATGAAAAAGTGAATCAGAACTGAAGTCCAGTTTTTTTATTGGCTGATGGCTAAACTCCTAATATATTTTCAGAACCAATTTAACAGAAATATAATTGCCCTAGCTCCATCTAAGACTGACATAAAAATAAGAAAACTTCACGTGGCTCTCGTCTGATTTACTTGATAAGCATTTCTTGTTCTTACTCACTATTCACCATCCATATTTACAAGTTGGAAAAATGTTATTATCTCAAAGGCCACAGAAATGTTCCCATACCAAGCCACTCTAGAGAATCATGATATCACAGAGCAGGCAGCCCTTTGAGGACTTGGAGAAGAGAGTCACTGTTCTAAGGATAATGTGTATGTTTTCTAAAGGAGCCCACCTTCTGATTCCTTCAGAGATGGAGCCACAGTGGATAATACTCCTCTGCTTCAAAGGAGACAAAAATGTAAACAGTGGTAGCACACCGGGATCAGGTTTCTTTGCTTTAGCTACCGAGAGTCAGGAAAGAGAAGCCAGGTATTTATTTAGGTTTGTCATTATTATTGCCAGATTTTCTTTTAATGGTTGGGGGAGAAAAGAGGAATCTGTTCAGAAACAAAGTACCACAGAGGCTAGATATGATTACCTTTCAACTACCCATGGGCCAATTTTTTTAAAAAACATAAAAAAAATAAAAACAATTGAAGTGACCCTTTTTGTTCTTTGTAGCACTTGTCTTCTAACAGGCATCTCTGACTCAATAATTCTTAAAATGTAATACTAGATGAGCCACATAGTCTATTTCAGAATAGATTCAAATAATCCATATAGATTAGTATTCAGCTTTTAAAAACAGTGACTAAAGAATGAATTTCTCTTTCTACAGAGCGATTCCTCTCTTCTCGGATAATTCGATTTAAGAATGGAGTTAGGCACATGCTTTTAACTCCTGGAAAAGAGGTAGTCAACATGATCAATATCAGGAATGCAGCCAGCTAAGGCAGGTTGACATTAAAAATAAAATAAAATAAAATAAAACCCTCTCCCTTTGAAGTCAGTAGAAGGAATAGCTTTCATGAGTCAGACAGATATCCTAGAGATCAAAATAGCTCTGGGGAAAAATAAAACTAGAAGACCTGGCTTTAAAAGTTGCCTCCAGTACTTTGTAGTTATGTGTTAGCTACTATATTAACTGCTTTATACAAACCATGCCATTTAATTTTCTCCACAATTCTGAGTTGGGAATTAGTAACTACATTTTCTGGATGAAGAAACTGAAGTTCAGTGAAGTTGAGCAACAACCCAGATCAAACAAATAGTAAGCAGTGAAGAGAGGGTCCAGATCTACCATCCTGATTGTTAAGGGCGTTGTATATGAATATAAGGAAATTATCCTATTAATAAGATTTCGATTTCCTAATTTCTGAGTTTGTCCTTATAAAAAGCCCTGGAATGATGTTCTAAGGCAGTTTATTTTATTTAATTTTTTAAAATTTTGGAATGGTATTCTTAGAGTTCCAGAAGATCAGAGATTTCCTTAAGACATTGACTATAAAGAAAATTATAAACAATTTATTATGAAACAACTATAAAAATAATCTTCAGAAAAGAGAGTCTATTTTTAAAGGCAAAAAAGAGAGTGCTTTATATAAATGGAGTACTTTTTACATTTTTTCTTGATACATACTTTTTACTTCCTAAAAATTTTCAAAAATCATCTTACTCTTCAATGCTGTCACCAAATGAATTGTCACAAAATAATGAAAAGCACAGAAAATTTATATCTGAAAAGTAAATTTAGAGGCCAGGACAATTCAAACTGAGAAGCATTTATAACTTTCTATTTTGAGAAGTTATTTTGTAGCATTTGTATACTTTCTACTTTAGTTTTCTATTTCAATAAATTTATACTGTGCCAGAAAACTAAATTGCATTTAGAATTATATGTAAGAGTATAAGCAACAGTTATTTTTCTCCTTTATTTATGTTTGAAAACAAATGTTACTTTCTCTTTTGAATGTTGACCCTGCCATCAAAATAGGTCATTTGCCCTTCACAGTGCACAATCATAGTAAACTCTCAATAAGCTACTATTTGGGAAAAAACAGTACTGTGTTAGTAGATTCGCTTATAACATCTCTTGTTAATTCTATCAGTTTGGACTTTATGTGTTTTGAAATGATATTGTTAAATGCATATACATTTGCTATTGTTGTAGCTCCTCCTTTGTGGATTGTGTTTTTAACCTTTGGGCGATGTTCCTCTTCATCCCTAGGTATAGAGTTTTATTTTGGGGTTCTCTATTCTGTTCCATTGATCTATGTGTTCACTTTTATGCCAGTACTATGCTGTTTTGGTTACTATAGCTTTGTAGTATAATTTGAAGTCAGATAATATAATGTCTCCAGTTTTGTTCTTTTTGCTCAGGATTGCTTTGCCTACTCAGGCTCTTTTTTGGTTCCATATGAATTTTAGAATTGTTTTTTCTTATTCTGTGAAAAATGATGTTGGTATTTTGATAGGAATTGGATTGAATCTGTAGATTGCTTTGGGCAGTATGGTCATTTTAACAATATTGATTCTTCAGATTCATGACCATGGGATGTTTTTCTATTTGTTTATGTCATCTACAATTTCTTTCATCAGTGATTTATAGTTCTCTCTGTAGAGATCTTTCACCTCCTTGGTTAAATTTCTTCCTAGGCATTTTAATTCTTTGCATCTATTGTAAATGGGATTGAGTTCTTGATTTGATCCTCAGCTTGGACATTGTTGGTATATAGAAATGCTATTGATTTTTGTATATAGATTTTGTAACCCGAGACTTTGCTGAATTCATTTATCAAATCTAGGAGTTCTTTGGAGGAGTCGTTAGGGTTTTCTGAGGTATAAGATCATATCATCAATGAACAGAGATAATTTGACTTCCCTTTTTCCAATGGAAAGCTCTTTATTTCTTTCTCTTGCCTGATTGGCTAGGACTTCCAGTACTATGTTAAATAGAAGTTGTGAAAGTGGTCATCCTTGTCTTGTTCCATTTCTTAGGGGGGAATTCTTTCAACTCTTCCCCATTCAGTATGATTTGGCTGTGGGTTTGCCATATATGGCTTTTATTATTTTGAGATATGTTCCTTCTATGATTAATTTTATCAGGATTTTTATCATGCAGGATGCTGGATTTTATCAAATGCTTTTATGCATCTATTAAGATGATCACATGGTTTTTGTTTTTAATTCTCTTTATGTGGTGAATCACATTTATTGACTTGTGCATCCCTAAGGTGAAACTCACTTGATCATGGTGAATTAGCCTCCTCATATGCTTTTGGATTCTGTTTGCTAGTATTTTGATGAAGATTTTTGTGTCTGTGCTCATCAGAGATATTGCTCTGTAGTTTGTTTGTGTTGCTGTTGCTTTCTTTCCTAGTTTTGGTATCAGGGTGATACTGGCTTTGTAGAATGAGTTAGGGAGGAATCCCCCCTTCTTGATATTTTGGAACAGTTTCACTAGGATTAGCACCAGTTCTTTGTACATCTGGTAGAATTTGGCTCTGAATCCAACTGGTCCTGAGCTTTAGTGGAGGAGGTGGTGGCAGAGGTCTATTATTATTATTATTGAATCAATCTCTCTACTTGTTATTGATATATTCAGGAGTTCTATTTCTTCCTGGTTCAATCTCAGGAGGTTATATATTTTCAGGAATTCATTCATTTCCTCTAGGTTTTCTAGTTTGCAAGTACATACTTGTTCATAATAGTCTCTGATGATATTTCACATTTCTGTGTTATCAATTGTAATGTCTCCTTTTTCATTTCTGATTGTGTTTATCTGGACTTTCTCTCTTCTTTTCTTGGTTAGTCTAGTTAGTGGTTTATCAACATTGTTTATCTTTTTGAAGAACCAACTTTTCATTTCACTGATCCTTTATATTGTTTTTTAGTCTCTATTTCATTTAGTTCTGCTCTGATCTTTGTTATTTCTTTTCTTCCGCTAACTCTGGATTTGGTTTGTTCTTGTTTGTCTAGTTCCTTGAGATGTGATTTTAGGTTGTTAATTTGTTATCTTTCTACTTTTCTTGATGTAGGAATTTAAGGCTATAAAATTCCCTCTTAACACTGTTTTTTTCTGTATCGCACAAGTTTTGGAATGTTGTGTTTTTATTTTATTTCTTTCACAGAATTTTTTAAATTTTCATCTTTATTTCTTTGTTGACCCAGTGATCACTCAGGAGCATGTTGTTTAATTTCCATGTATTTGTATAGTTTCTGAAATTCCTCTTCATCTTGATTTCTAGCTTTATTCCACTGTGGTCTGAGAAGATACTTCGTATGATTTCGATTTTGTTAAATTTGTTAAGACTTGTTTTGTGGCTTAAAATGTGATCTGTCATGGAGAATATTCCATGTGCTGATGAGAAGAATGTATATTCTGTAGCTGGGTGAAATGTTCTGTAAATGTTTGTTAAGTCCATTTTGTCTAAAATCTAATTTAGGTCCAGTGTTTCTTTGTTGATTTTCTGTCTTGATGACCTGTCTGGTGCTGTGAGTGGGGTTTTGAAGTCCTCCACTATTGTTGTGTGGCTGTCTGTCTCCTTCTTTAGGTCTAGTAATATTTCTTTTATGAATCTGGGTACTCCAATATTGACTGCATATATATTTAGGATTGTTATATCCTCTTGCTGAATTAATCTATTTATCATCATATAATAACATTCTTTGTCTTTTTTCCTGATTTTTATTTAAAGTCTGTTTTTTTCTGATTAAGTGTAACTCCTCCTGCTCACGTTTGGTTTCCATTTATGTGGAATATCTTTTTACATCTCTTTACTTTCAGTCTATATGTGTCTTTATGTGTAAAGCGAGTTTCTTGTGAACAGTATATAGTTGGATCATGATTTTTTTCTCCATTTACAAATCTATTTCTTTTAAGTGGAAGATTTAATCATTTATATTCAAAGTTAATATGTGAGGCTTTGTTCTTGTCATATTGTTAATTGGTATCTAGTTGTTTATAAATTCTTTCTTTCTTTTTCTCTTTCTTTTTGTATTGTGGTTTGCTGAACTTCTGCCATGTTGCTTAATTCCTTTCTCTTCTTCCTTTGTGTAATTATTCCATTAGATCTTTGAGTTTTATATTTTGGTGTGTTTTGATGATGATATATACTGACCTTCAATTTCATGTTTGTGACACTTTTGAGCATTTCCTGTAGAGCTGGTCTAGTAGTGATTAATTCCCTCAGTGTTTATTTGTTTGGGAGGGACTTTATCTGTCTTTCATTTATGAATCTTATTCTGGTAAGTTATAAACTTCTTAACTTCTTCACTGATGGATTTTTTTCTTTCAGCACTTTGAAAATGCTACCTCATTGTCTTCTGGCTTCTTTTTTGTTTGTTTGAGACAGAGTCTCACTCTGTTGCCCACAGGCTAGAGTGCCATGGCATCAGCCTAGCTCGTAAGAACCTCAAACTGCTGGGCTCAAGCAATCCTTCTGCCTCAGCCTTCTGAGTAGCTGGGACTGCAGGCATATGCCACCATGCCCGGCTAATTTTTTCTATATATTTTTAGTTGTCTGGCTAATTTCTTTATATATATATTTAGTAGAGACAGGGTCTCACTCTTGCTCAGGCTGGTCTTGAACTCCTGAGCTCAAACAATTCTCCTGCCTTGGCCTCCCAAAGTGCTAGGATTATAGACATTAGCCACTGCATCCGGCCTATCTTCTGGCTTCTAATGTTTCTGATGAGAAGTCTTCTGTTCATCTGATGAGGTTTTCCTTATAGGTGACTTGATGCTTTTTTGTTGCTAATTTTAAAATTCTGTCTTGCACTTCAACTTTAATCATTCTGATTATAACATGCTGTGTTGAAGTCCTTTTTGCAATGTATTTGTCTGGGGCTAGTTAAGCCTCCTATATCTGAATGTCTAAGTCTCTTGAAAGTCCTGGGAAGTTTTCCCCAGTTATTTCCTTAAATAGGTTTTCTAAACTTTTTGATTTCTCTATCCCCTCAGGAATACCAATAATTCATAAGTTCAATCACTTTAGGTAGTCCCAGATGTCATGAAGGATTTGCTCATTCTTTTTTTTCCTTTTTTTCTTCATTTTTATCTGACTGGATTATTTCAAAAGGCCTTCAAAAGTTGAAGACATTTGTGATATGATGCTATAATTCTGACAAAGTTTAAAATCATGTAAAATCTTCTCCATTCTTCTCAACCAATGCAAGAATCTTATCATTCTTTACCATCCCATCGAACATCACCTTCCCTCATCCCCTGCCATCTTCCTTGGTATTATCCAAAAATTTTATTTGTCTTAAAGCATTGAATTGTTGTTCCATAGTAAAATAGTTCTACCAACACATGCCACTAATTTCTGTGGTCATCATTCCTTTCTCATGTCACTTTGTTGCTTTGTTTCCAATTTCTTATTTCTGAAATACATTCTTCATTCATTCTTTCCATGAGATCTTTGGGCAGTAGACTCTCTTTGTCTTTGTTTTTGTATGTTTGAAAATGTCAGTATTTTACTCTGATCATTCAGGTGAATATTAAAATCTAGGTTGATGGATATTTTCCTTCAGCATTATCCTATGTCTTCTTATAAGGATTGATGACAAATTTTCTGTCGTTCTAACTATAATTCTTTGATAGGTAACCTAGTTCTTTTTTCTGGCAACTTTTACATTTTTCTCTTTACCTTTGACAATCAGCACGTTTACTGTAATTTATCATAGTGTCTGTTATTAGTTACCTATTTCCTTGTAACTAATTACATAAAAACTTAATGGTTTAAAACAACAGTAAACAATTATCACTTCATAGTTTCTACAAGTTAAGAATTCCAGGGTGGATTTGCGGGGCCACTCCCTGGATCATGTTTATAGTCAAGATGTTGGCCACTTCTGCAGTCATCTGAAATATTTTCTGGGCTGGATCAAACGTGGTTTACTCACAAGTTGTTGCAAGTTGATGCTGGCTGGTGCAAAGCCTCCATTCTCCACCATGTGGGTCTCTCCACAGACTGTTGAATATCCTCACAACATGGTGTCTTGCTTGCCTTATAGTGGACTTCTTCCACATTCTATTTGTTAGAACTGAGTCACTAAGTCCAGCCCACCTCCAAGGAGAGAAATTACACTGCACTTTTCCAAGGGAAGATTTGTACACACATTTTAAAACCACAACAGTGTCAAAGTATTTTTACTAATGCTCCTCTGTACTCATTGCCACAGTGGTTTACAATTCCACTGTCTCTTGAAAACACTAGGCAGTTTTCAAGTACTTATGAAAAATACTGATCCCCAGGCCCTAGACCAGAAATTCTGATTCAGTAATTTTAGTTGTGTAGCAAGCATTTAATTGTTTGTTTGTTTTAAGCTTTGTAAGTGATTCTGATCAATTTCAAGTTTTAAAAGCCACCACTTTAAATCATATGGGGATTCAGATATTTCTTCAAATCTAGAAAATCTCAACCATTATCTCTTTAAATATAATCTTTTTGCTCTTTCTTCTTTTCTCTGTCACACTCCTGTAAGAGCTTTAAATCTGTTCTGCCCGTCTCTTAGTTAATCTGTCACATTTTTGTTTCTTTTTCTCTCTGGAATGAGGGCTGTATAATTTCTTAAGTACCATCTTCTGATTCACTAATTCTTCATTTGATCTTCTCCAAGCTTGAGTTTATCATATCTGTTGTATATATGTTTAAGTTCAGTTATTATATTTTTAAATTCTAGCATTTCTACTGTTTTTATGATTATTTGTTTATATTTCAATTTTACTTGTTTCATAATTTCATGTTCTTTTTTTAAGCAGAAATATTTATTAATTTTTTGAGGTTCTTAAACTTTCTTTTTGCACTGCTTTATTTTCTTCCAGAGTAAGTTAATCCCCCAAATACTGAATTCATTGATTTTCTTAGCATTTGTTTTGCTTTGCTATCTGTTTGTGCTTTAAAATTATGATTTGCAACTTCAAATCTTTTATCATCCCTCTGAAATAATTTCTCCCTTTTCCAGTAATTTTTGAGGTTGCATTTATGAAGGCTTCCAGTTCTTTTATTCCAAATAAGGTGATACAGAGTGAAATTTTAGGGCCCCCCTTCTGTAACATTTTGTAGTTCAACCCAGATTCGGTCACCAAGACAGCTGAAAGGTTATCACACATTCGAGCTATAAGACTATGACTGCTTCTTTCTTCTTTCCTCTTTCACAAATAAGGAAGCTTTACTCCTGCCTTTTGGTTTCAAGCAATGAGCCTCCAATCCCCTACCCTAGGTGATACACTTCTAGTTAAATCAAATCCCTTTCCCCGTTTAGAGAACCCAAGTTCCTACTTATCAATTGTGTTTGTCTACTTTCTTATATACTGAGATATTGATCTTGTTTTTGAACATGGCTTTGTCTTTTTAGGTAGCAAAAAATTATATCTTCTTTATTACTGCTATGTATTTATTCTAGCTAGATGACTTTGCATTGTGATCTCGTAGCACCATCTTGATTAATAGTCTTCATGCTATAATTATTATAAATAATTATATAAATTCTATTAGTAGGACATATTAAAATATATACATTATTATTTAAAAGAAGTGAAAGGTATTGATATTTAAAAGTGATATTTTTATGCATCTAGAAAACACAAGAATATCAACTCCAAAATTACTTTAATTAACATCATGACTAATACTATTTACAAATAAAACACACACATGCACACATATCAATAGCAGAGATACCCTATTAGAAATTAATTGTATATCAGTACTTCCAACCAGGCAGCCTAGATCCAGAGCCTGTTCTATTAACCTTTATGTTATATGCCACTACATGATTTATTACTTATATTGAGTTGGTCCTAATCATTGAGATAAGAAATGGACTAATATATGTGGAAGCTCTCTGGAATGCCTACGTTCAAAGGAACTCTTTCATACATATCTCAAATTCTTTCCTTTCATGATTTTAGTATTTGATTATTGCTCAAACCTTTCCAAAACACCTCTCCAACACCCTCCCAAGGGAGAGCTAACCAGATCTTATTTGGCTTAACTTCCAAATTCTGTTTGCTTTATTTGCATTTTTTTCTCATTATAATAACTCCATTACCAGAAAGAGGAGGTCCCAATGCCATCCAACAAAGACCAAAGAATGTGTGATTTCAGCTTCCTCTGAGACCTCAACTTTATGTAGCCAAATTCCTATTATCTTCTTGGCTCCTCTCTTGTGGTGAAAAGAATTCAAACCTTCCTACAATTCTGCCTGTTTTCTGGTTTTGTCTCTTTCCACAAGGTCTATGTGTCCTGTATGATTTTACTAAGTATATTCCTTTTATTTCTATCAGGGAATCTTGATAGCTTTCCCTTCTGCTATATAACAATAGAGTTCCTCTTCAAATTCCTTCTCTAATTAACTAGTAGAGTGAATTGAGCAGGAAAAACTTCTTTTACCCTTCTTAGAATTAAATCACACACACACACACACACACACACACACACGCACACATTCACATTCAAAATTGGGGAGATAGACCTTAATAAGAGCAAGAGTAACAGTGAGTGTTGGATATTCATGATTTTCAATGGAATTAATGAGCTAAATGTATTATATGACTGAAAATAAAAATTTTTGCAAATTTATATTCTTAACAGTACAGTATTTTGAAAGAGTCTTGCTATTCTTCAAATCTGTTAGCCTTTGTGTGTGTGTTAGTTTTAGCTCTGAGTACCACAAGAGGAACTGATAAGTTCAAAAGTGAGCAATCAGAACAGTGTACAATAGCTATCAAGCTTAGAAACATGAAATGTTTGATGGATTTTTTTTTTTCATTCTTGGGAATAGAAGCAGGAAATAGGTCTCATAAACGGTAATTATAAGGAGGCTGGTTTTGGTTTGGTTTGATTTAGAGAATATTCTTGTTCCTTTTTTTTTTTTTAAACACAGTTGATGGAACTAGGTTGTTGCTATGGTACTGAGTTCCCCATAAATAAAAGTTTTCAAGAAAATTGTGGATTACTATTTAACTTAGGTGTTGAAGTGAAGTGAATGGATTATATCTCAGACTATTCCAATAAGGGCAGTCATTGATTCTCTATTCTAAATGTTCTACTAGACAATTCCAACAAAGTAGAAGTAAAATGCCCCATTAATCCAACTGGTAATGAACTGTTTTTTAAAATAAATATTTTCTTTTTTCTGCAAGAGACTCTGCTGAATTTTAGAAGGAAAAAAAACCCAACAATAGAAGTCTGATACTAACCCCAGTATGATTCTAACCTTAATCCCCCTAAAGAAGATTACAAATCAATTTGGAAGACAAGAACAATGCATTATATATAAAGCAGTTAAATGAGAATTTAGCAATTAAGTGGGAGTAAAGACTATGAGGCATAAGATTTAAAAACCAATACTCGTACTTGATAAGTGGTGATTGATATGTGATAAATAAAAAAAAACACTTAGTCAAGAGGGATCATGGTAGGCTAGGCAAGCAGGATACATGGAAAAACTAGTACTACCATTTGACCTTGAAATGACTAACAAGCTCATATACCGAATAAGTGTACCGAAGTTTAAATATTAATAGGTGTTACAGGTTTTTCTTGCATAATTTTCTCTAATTTAAAGTAACCTCAATTATGTGTGCACGCATGTGAATGTGTGTATATTAACGAATAAGCATATGCAAATATGTATGTATAAAGATGTACATTTGCATTTATGCATAGAAAGAAATTTTAATAGTGTATAAATGAAAGGATAATTTCTGGTAGAAATTCTAAGCTTCCTCCTAGGAAAATGACAAATCTTAGACTTTCATTCGTCTTGAGTTGGTTCCTATATATCTGCAGGCAAGGCAATAAGCATATCTTTTTAAAACTTTGCACTGCTTCCAATCCCAAACAAATCAGCAAAATGACAAAAAGTCACAACAACAACAACAAAAATGAAAAATATCAAAGGAAAATCAGCATTGTCCAAAACTGGGCCTATTCCCAAATATAGTTCAAGTATAGTCCTGTATAAATCAGTGGAGCAAAACTGAGAGGAGACCCAGAATTGACCTGCACTGGCTCTGGAACCCTGAAAAAGAGTAGTGTACAGGAAGAAAATGGCAAGTGAATAAGAGTCCCAAAATTTACTCTTTAACTTTAATGATATAAAATTCTGGAGATACAACAGCCAAGGAATAGAGATAATTAGTATTGCTGTAGGAGTCCCATGGCCATCCCAACCACTCTTAAGTGTTACTTGGCTGATAACAACAACAACAACAACAACAAAACAGAATGGAAGAAAGAAAAAAACCTTTTCCCCAAGCTTGGAAACACAAGCACATTGTTCTGAACAACTAGAAAGGCATGCCCATCACAAAGGCATTCCAGTGCAATTTTTCAGGCCAGATCTGGCCTACCTATGGACCTATATTTATTTCTTCTGATTAAGGTCTGTGATGCAAACAGGGAATTTGCTGTTTCCAAATATCCAGATGACCAATTTTAAGGATGGGAGAAACTAATATTTACCTAATACCTATGCTTTACCAGGCACTGTTGGGAATGTTGTGAAAAACAATTTCTTCACTTAGAGGTACGCTTGACAATTTATAAATCTCCTCTCAATCATAAATGCATTCAGTTTAGAGGTTTTAAGTAGTCTGTAACCATGATACTTAACAAAACAAACAAATAATGCCACTGACTGGTTAGTGGAAATGGGGCAAGTTCAGATGGTAAAATCTAAATAAGAAATTATAAATTCACTTAAATTTAAGGGGACTGGGTGGTAAGTATGAAAATGAGACCATTTCACTGTGACACTAGGTTAGACTAGGAGACTCAATGTCTGAAAATGAGGTTGAATTCCTGACTCTGCACTTGCAGCAAATCTCTAAGTCTCAGATTCTTTGGAAAATGGGCTAGTTTTGTGTGTGTGTGTGTGTGTGTGTGTGTGTGTGTGTGTAGGGGGATATTCATTATTTATTAATGACAAATATTCCACATCCATAATTCTCTCATGTCAGAGGTTCTTTTTGAGATGGTACTGTCAGCCTTGGCCAGTTGGAGAAGGGAGTCATCTGACTCCCCCATCGTGTGGATGGCCCCACAGATATAGCACAGGTTTTAAACTGGCCATTAAAACTGCCTGTGGCCTTGTCAACTGCAGCCACCATCATCTGGATGAACACATGGTCCTTGGCACCAATAATGTAGTCGTTGGCGGGACATTTCCGCTAAATGTACAGGTCTACAAACTCAGACTAGATGATATCAATTATGTCCAATCACAGAGATATGGTGAGAGTTAAATGTATAATGTGCATGAAAATATCCATAATCTGTGAAGAACTATGGAATTGTATTCTTGTCATTAAAAATTGTTAACAATAGCATCACCATGTTTTACTTATAAACAAATATTGCAGTTGGCTTATCAGTAACTCTAAGAAAGTTCTAAATTACCATGAACAAATGAAACTTTAGGCAAGAAAAATAAAGCTCCATGTGGGGTCTACATCTGATAGGGTTATATTAAACATTCTGGAACAATTACTTTGGTTTTTGTTGTCTCTCTTCTTGGATTTTTAAAAATTTATAAATTCTCAATCCTTTCTATCCAATTTTAGACATTTTACATGGTCCTGAGTATTTTGCTTCACTGATATGTTCCTACAAGATAATGATTTTCTCCTCTCAGCTCTCTGAGCGGCCTCTCTGTTGATACAGAGTCGCAGATCTCTGTTGGTGGTAGGTTCTGTTCTGCAGAAAACCCCTAATCCTCTGTTTACCACAACATGAGTCTATTGCCATAGAAATGATAGCTGAGATCCCAGATTCAACGCACTGACTTCACAGCAGGGCCTGGTAAGAGGAGAAGCTAAGTTACAAGGGGGAACACAATGTATGAGAATAGTGTGCACTCTGTTGCCTTAGGAAAAAAAGGGTAATTGTCAATGTTAATGTAAAAATTCATGAACGAGCTACATCGTTGGGTATGCTGTAGTTTATTTTCTGTATAATACTGTCTGACTAAAAGTAATAATTTGAATCTTATGCCATTTAATTCTCTGCTTTCAAAAGGTCAGCAGTTTCCCTTGATTGCATTTGTTTCTTATTGAAATAAGAAACAAGCAGCTTCTAATTAATCTTGTTGCACAACTGATGTTTCTGTGGCCAAAGATTTCTCTTTTTATGATGTGTTGTTTTGTTTGCGTGTTTATTGTGTTTGTTTGTTTGTTTTGTCTTGTTTCTATTAATAGAAGAAAGTGAACCTGAGCAAGACATTAAAGGTATTTGTTTTTTTCTTTCTGCATGGCTTCTTTTTAAATGTGTGGTTCTTTTCAGTTGTTTATTTTGTTCTGACCTTATAAACAGTTTAAGTGCCATTATTTTGTTAAGAAATAACAAGCAACATATGAAGACTATTAAATCATGGCATTTAACAGAGTTATTAAATGATCTACTTTATTATGTAATATGCTTAGTGACCATTTACATTTCTTAAGGCAAGACTGAGCCAACAGAGATATTTAAATATGGTGTCCCGAACTCTGGAAATACAAACAAAATAAAATAACATAAATCAGTATAAATCCCACATAGATGGGAAAAGAAAGTCACCCTTTGATTAAAAGACTCTTTGGCTAGAGGGATTTACAATTTTTGGAGAAATGTTAAAATGTCATGGTGCCAGCTTAGGTTTTTACTGTCATTATTGCAAAAGCATGAGGAGTATTATGCAGTTGCTCCATCAATAAAAATTAAGTTATCTCATTTAAATTGCACATAGACATATATATTTAGTGGAATATATTTAGAGGACAGTAGCTGGAAATCAAATTTGTTTGGGGAAAACCCTATTGTAGGAAAACAGTTTTCCATCAAAAAAAGTAACTTGCATCCTGATTAAGCCCCCCGCCCTTTGCACTCTAACCTAAGCTTTGATAATTTAGGGATGAAATTCATAGTGCTCCTGTAATAGAGTTTGACTCTCGAAGTTAATCTTAGACTGGTATTATTTTAAACAGTACACCTTTATCTTGGTATCTTATATAAAGTACTTAAAATGTTTTCCAATTTCTAAATACTAGGTTGCTTACAACTAAAATGCAGTTAAAAGCATTTCACCTGGTCCTGAGTGAAATTTTTTTTTTTTTTAGTTTTTTTCTCCAACTTATTCCTATCAGTCATTACTGATTTGAACCATGTAACATAAAAACCGTCTTTCAGGAAAACTAGAAAATAATAAAGAAGCAAGAGAACATAAAGTTCCATGGGAGCTCATTGTGTCCTTTGAAATAATGGCTCAGAAAATAGAAATTGATAAGAGACTTAAGTATTCCCCTGGCACTGTTCCCTTGCCAAGAAAGGAGAGGTAGTTCATCTCAAGCCAAACTACTCATTAATTTCAGGAAGTAATCTGGGTCCCCTGTCTCTTGAGATTTCTATTACACTCCAATGCAATTTCAGAATGAGTAATGCCTTTATCTCCTTAATATATAGGACCCCTTACGATGACAATCAGGAATAAAACTGATTATGGATCTGAAAGTGCTTTGAAAAATGGAGAATGAGAGAGAAAGAAGGAAAGAGAGATGGAGAATATAATATGGTTATGTTGTAAAGGGCTTTGCAATTGCTGGCTGCTTAAGATTCTCTTCTTGCAGTTAGCACTGCAAATCTGCCCAAGAGAAATGAAAGCCCAAAACTCATGAATTCATCCCACGAGAGAAAACCCAGAGATCAGTATATTACCCATATCTATTTTCCATATTGCAGATGAACAATAATTTGCCGGCCACACAAGAAAGGCAAGTGGCAAAGAGGTCACAGTGAATTAGAGAATGGTGGATAAGACTGTGTACAGAAAGAGGAGTTGGATAAACTTTTTTCTTTAAAAATCCATATAAAACCGGTTATGAACATTTTCCAACTTACTAACTAATTTCATACCCCTTTTATTAAGTAGTTTAATTGTTTATGTGACAAAAACACTTTTATGTTTTCTTTCATGCAAATAAAATGCAAAATAGGGACTTTCAGTGCCCATTTTATTTGATAAGAAGCATATCACAGGCCAGGCGCGGTGGCTCACGCCTGTAATCTTAGCACTCTGGGAGGCCGAGGCGGGTGGATCACTCGAGGTCAGGAGTTCGAGACCAGCCTGAGCAAGAGCGAGACCCCATCTCTTAAAAAAAAAAAAAAAAGAAGCATATCACGTTACTTTTTAAATTGATGACTTAGAAACGTATTTTCAGTTTGTGGCTACTACTAAAATAATGGGATTTACTGTTGACCTATATTCAGGCTTATAATTGTAAATGCATTATTGTGTATGGAGGTTAGTCTGGCATTTATTTTTAATTGCAACTGATTTTATTGTTTTCAATGCTTGATAAATGTGTTGGGATTTCTTTCATCACCATTTCACCTTTCATATTTGTGAACAGTAACAAATAGAGATGGGTAAAAATATATCAGCTTTATTGCTGATAAGGCTGGATTGAAACATAAAGATTTCTACTCCACGTAAGAATGAGACTAACATAACTTCTTTTTCTTCCTTCTCCTCACTGCCTCCCCACACTTTCCCCTTTCACTCCTAGTTGTAGGATTAAGAAGCACTGACCTGGTGAAATTTACTTACCACACGTCAACCCCACACCCTTCTATAGAAGCAGGATGGCCCAGAGAAGGGCTGAGATACACATAACATCTACAAGTCCCTTCCCCTCAGTCTCACCAGAGAAGTCATTTATTCATTTATTCATTCATTCAGCAAATATTTATTGAATGCCTACCACGTACCATGCAGAGGTCTGGAAATAGATACAGATACATAGATAGATAATCAGTCAGCCCAGGTTCCTGAACAAAGCAAGCCTTGCCCTTGTGATGCTTACATTCCAGAGAGGAGAGACATTCCCAAATCAGATAAATAAATAAACCAGTGGTTACTAAATAAATCAAAGAGTGATAAGTGCTATGAAGAAACATGAACGAGGGTAAGGGGAATGAGGATGAGAAAGCGTTTATGATAAGGAGACATTTGAGTAGAAACCCAAAAGCATCTGCAACCTGCTTTAAGAAGAGAAAGAAGCCTGGGCAGAAGGGTGGAAGCTATCTTTCAATAGTGAAAAAAAAGGGAGTTGAGTTTCTATTTTGTCTTTTGGAGGGAACGTGAGAGTGCAGGAGAAATCGGCTGTTCTTTTTTCCCTCTTTACCACTGCTCTTAACAAAATCCATGATCAGCCAGGGGTATATATGCCCCCTTCTGGGAGGACACCAGCTGTTTATCAGCACAGTCTCACATTCATGAAGCTACCTACATGCCAGCTGTACTCCTTTACATACCCTCCTGGGCCCCACTGAGCCCCCAGAAGATTCCACTACAGGGCAGAGTAGTATATTAATGAAATTAACTCCAAAGTCATGTCGACCTCTATAGTGATAATTTACTCTCTGTTTTAATTACTCTTCCACATTATGCTTAGCTGCGTTGTGCAATATGGATAATCAGAGATTTTGCAGTGAGCCCAAATGATATTCTAAATAATGTAATACCAGCCAAAAGAGAAAAAAAAGCTATAAATTAGAACAAAATTAAAGCTCTCTGATTACTAAATTTCCAAGAAGAATTTAAAGTCCCCAAATTAAAACTCTTGGCTTTATAAATTAAAGCAACAAAAAATAATCTAGATTTTATTTTTCTCAAATTTTTCATTCAGCTCATCCTCAACCAGAAAGCTTTTGTTCAAGTTCAAGGGTGCAGTCAATGTTATTAGAACACTCTTCTGGCACATATGAGATTGAAATGATCCAACTCCAAATCTCTCAAGGATCCTACTTGTTTTAGGTTCTGAGGAAATTGCAGTAATCTCACAAAAAAACTTAGGATACACAAGCATAGCCCCAACCCCTACAAGAGTTTGTCAGCTAAATGATGCATGTAAACTCAAATATCTCTATTGTTGTTACCAGAAAACATTAGAAAAGAAGAGTACCTGGATGCACCCTTGCTAGGATGCAAGGATATCAGTCTGTGTTAGTTGTCAAGAGTTCACAGCTTGTGAATTAGACTAAGTTGGGAGGATAAGAATTCAAATAGAGCACATATTGTATTTGGGGTAATACGCTTCTTAAGTCTCTTTTAATCTATAATCGTTGACTCTTCCTTTTTTTCCCCTCATGCTATTTATTTGTTGAGGAAACTAAGTTAAATTTTCTATATTCTGAATTTGATTGAATTCCATCTCCATGGTGTTCTTGAATGTACCCCTCAACCCTCTAACTTTTGTAGATTGGTCATTAGACCCTAGGACTTACTTAAAATCAGGCTCAATTTTGGATTTTGGGGGGCAGATTCAGCTGCATATTAAACACTTGGTACTGTTTTATTTTTTGTTATTTGTTTCTTTAAACCACTGGTTGCCTTGAAGATAGCACCTTTCTTGCTTTTCATTTCTCCTGGCTTTTGGGCCCAACATTTGTATATCTGTTAAATAAAATGTTCTAGATTCCATCTCTTAGAGTCTTCAATATAAGAAGACAGGAAGTCAAATTAATTCAAATCTTCAGAAAGCATCTAGTTGTCAAACAAATCATTTCTTCCTTTATCTCTTTGAATTATGTCATCCTTTTTGAGAGGTATTTAACAATCAGGCCAACTTCCAACACAGCTCTGGGCTTGAACTATCATTGTCCTACATATCTCCTATCTAGTATATACTATATTTCCACACTTTACTTTAGAATCCAAACTTCATGTAACTAGAAGAACTAAGCTTCAAAGCATTAATTTAATTTAATTGAGGCTTTAATACTCTAATTTTATGTTCTGTGCTTAAGTCCTAGAAATCAAAATGTACGAGCACAAAATACGATATTTACAGGATAATAGCCTATCATAAAGATTCCACAGTAGTTTGAAAGAAAACTGTATTTGCAGTGAGAAGATCTGAGTCTGGGTTCCTCACCCATCGCTTTTATTACCTTGGGAAAGCAACTTAAATTAACTGGGATTTGGTTCCCACATCTGTAAAATAAGAGCAGGAATCTAGTGTATCTCTGAAGTCTCTTCCAAATTTAATGATTCTATGATTCTAAATATATTCCAATTTATTGTATGTTATGAGCCTCAAAGCCACTATTTAGTTAAAGGTAAAATTTCTTCTTACATCAAAAGAAACTCCTTTTATTTAATCAGTGGGGATTTAGCCTCAGAAAGGAATATAAATTACTCATTCTCTGGCCCACACTTTACCTAAAATATTCTTTTTCTTTTTTACCCAATATGTCATCTTACTATCTGAAAAATTTGACAAATTTTGTCTGTCCTCCCACTCTGATACAGCTGAGGGTGTAAAGCATTAATTAATTATTTTATTAATTAAATAAAATAGCATCTTGTGCTTACTTCATTCAGGAACTCTGCTGGGTGATGAATACAACAGTGAACAAAACAGGCAAGGTTTCTGGTTTCAGACAGTCTAACAGGGAAGGGAAATAATAGACAAGTAAAAAAATAAGTCAGATGATTTTAGACAGAGGCAAGGTCTGTAAAGACAGTACAATAGGATGATGCAAAGGGGAATGGTGGGCAGGGTTACACTTTATGTTAAGTGATTAAGGAGAGCCATTCTGAGGACTGTCACTTAAACAGACACTTGAATGATACAAGTAACCTGCCACATGAGGACCTGGGGGATGAGTGTTCTAGGCAGAGGAAGAGCAAGAGCCAGCTCCTAAGTTGGGAGCAAGCCCAGTGTGTCCTGGAGTGAGGTAAGGTCATGGCATAAAGGGCTTGGAGGCCAGGCCATGGCATCTGGTATTATCCTTAAGACGGGGGAAAGTGCTGAATAATTACACACAGGGAAACATGGTCTGATTTGCATTTTGAAAAGCCACCTTAGCTTGGCCATTCCATATTTGAGGGTCACTCACCACTTCTGTCTTCCTAACAGTTTTTGCCAGAATACTACGGGCTCCTGAATCCCACAATGTCACCTTTGGCTCCTTTGTGACCCTGCGCTGTACAGCAACAGGCATGCCTGTCCCCACCATCACCTGGATTGAAAACGGAAATGCTGTGAGTGTCATATGTGTGGGGACTTGTCTGGGGAAGACCCATTTGTGGTGAATTTCAGGATAGACCATATGTTTGTTATGCCCTGATCTCCATCATCAGTCCCACCTACACCACCTTTTAAGCCTTCCAACATCTCTGTCCTAGGACCCATTGCCATAGAAACTGAACTCCAGTAGTTTGCTTCTTTCCTTGTGTCATGGGGGAATAATAGAAAACCAAATTCTTTCTTTGTGTTTTATTTCCACAAAATATTTTTAGTTGGCTTCTTAGCTCATGTACACTACTTCTTCCCTCATTTCCTAGCTGCTATTGTGACTCCTACAGGGTTGAGGTGGGAGGAAGGAAGGAGCAATAATTGGTGCAGGAAAGTCCTAATTTATCTGACGTTCTTGTAAATTGGCTTTAGACCCTCTGTGCCTGCCAGGTATTTAAAACTGACTCTTTCCCTGTGGATACATTCATGATTCTTCAGAGATCAGGGAACATTAAGGATGACATCAGTGATGCATTCTTCTCAGTCTAACCACCTTCTGTTTAGCCCCCAATTTGTTATTTGATGAGAAGTGTCTGTTGAGGTCTAATCAATCCCCAAAAGGTCCTCTTGGGAGGATGGAAAATGACTCCAAATCACATCTTCTATAAAACTTTTGTATCTACAAACTCTGGGAGCCCAGACCGTTGATCAGAGCTACCTCCTCTTTATTCATTCCATTGGAGATGCTAGGCAGCCTGACTCTGCCCTTTGGATTTTACAGATGGGAATTAGATACTTTTCCACCATGCCTCCAAACTGCAGGTGTGCTGGGGTACCCAAGATCACATTCATGTTTGATGATTCCTTAGAAGGACTCACAGAAATCAGAAAAACTATTGTACTTATGGTTACAGTTTATTCTAGGGAAAGGATACAGATTAAAATCAGTAAAGGACAGTCAGTTTTCCCCTCCCAGTGAAGTTGCACAAACAGCACTTCATGCTCCCAGCAGTGATGTGTGACAACATGTATAAAGTATTGCCAACCAGGGAAGCTCACCCTAGCCTTGGTGTTCAGAGTTTTTACTAGGGCTCAGGTACAGAGACATGGAGTGCTCAACATGACTAATCTTAGCTAGTGTTCAGCCCCTGCAAAGGTCAAGTTGATGCAATACAGCTTAGGATCTCAGGTATTCACTATAACTCACATTGTTAACGTGAACTATCTGGCATGGCCCAAAGTCTCAGATATACAAAGACACTCTTATCAGTCAGGATACTGCAGGGGATCAGAGGTTATCTCTCAGGAGCTAGTCAAAGGCCAGACCTTTCTCTGGAATGAGCAGAGTTTAAGCACTTCAAGTCCACTGAGTTAACCCTTTAACCTTTACTGCACAGCAAGGGACATATAACACCTGTCCATGTGGGCCTATCAAGGACTCTTTTTACTTTAAGGAGACGGGAGAAGGTCCAAATTAGTCTTTTGGGTGGGGTTAGGATGACTCTGAATATGACTAAACAACCCAAACCTTGATAACTCACATAACTGGTGCTCAGCTATTTTCATTTTCCACATCCTCCAGCATAGTCTCTCTCCAACTTTTTGGTATTTTGGCTATAGTGAACATATATTATCGTATTATATTAATGGTAGCACTTTGAAATCAAATGAGTGTCCCAAATTGTGTTTAATGCAGGCATCACAACAAGAAAATGGGGGACTTTTTTTTTTAAAGCAGACAAAACCTTATGGTATAATTCAAAACATGTTAAGTGTTATTTCTACCCAATCTGAGGCACATTCCTTCATGGACTTGAACTATTGTATATCCTCATGACTTTTTCTTCTCCAGGATTATATTAGTCTGCTAGGGGTACCATAGCAGAATTCCACAGTCTGGGTGGATTAAACAAGAGAAATTTATTTTCTAATAGTTCTAAAGGTTGGAAGTTCAAGATCAAGGTTGGCTTGTGGTGAGTCCTCTCACCCTGACTTGCAGATGGCTTCACGCAGCCATCTCTTGTGTCCTCACATGGTCTTCTCTTTATGTGTATTCACCCCTAGTGTCTTGGTATCTACAATTATGAGCACCAAAAATCCCATAGTGTTTTTTCATAACATAATTTTTATGCCTAAATGGTTTTTATTCCTCTCTTTTTTAGACCATTATAAGGTTTCCTCCACTGAATTAAACAACAGCAACTAAAACTAGGGCAAATACTCTGAAAAGCAAAACAAAAATAAAAAACAGACTTTAAGGCTGGATTGTTATCATGCTGTTAGTGCTTGGCATTCCATAGATTTCAGAAGCATTTTGCAGCATGCAAGAAAGATAACCTTGAGGCATCTCCATATAAAAAGTTAATTTTAATACTGTTTTAAGTAAAGTTAAACAACCTAAAATTTCATAAAGAGAGAAGGGAAGAGGGATCAGAAGATTGGGAGTGAAGTTGCCTAGATTTGTCCGCTTATTCAAAGGCATCTTGACACGGATGAACCTTGAGAACATTATGCTAAGTGAAATATGCCAAGCACCCAAAAAGACAACTACCAAATGATCTCACTTATATGTGGAATCTGGGAGTCAAACTCATAGAAGCACAGAGTGGAATGGTGGTTACCAGGGGCTGGAAGATGGGGAAATGGAGAGATGTTGATCAAAGGGTACAAAGTTTTAGTTATGCAAAATGAGTAAGTACTGGAGATCTAATGTGCAGTATGGTAACTAGAATGAACAATATTGTATTACATACTTGAAATTTGCTAGGAGGGTAGATCCTAAGTGTTCTCACCACCCACCCACACACACACACACACACATGCGCATACACACACACACACACACACACACACCGGTAACTATGCGAGGTGATAGGTTGACTATCTTGATTGCGATGATCATTTCATAATGTATATGTATAGCAAAACATCAGCTAGTACACCTTAAATATATACAATTTAAATTTGTCAGTTATACCCCCAATAAGCTAAAAAAATAAAGAATTAGAATTAAAATATTTAAATTTTTTAAAATGGCATCTCAAAAAAGTAATGTCTGCTGTGTACTTGTACCCGGTCCCATCCTTGTCCCTGCAATTCTCTGTGTCCTAAGAAGACTGACCAGCTATAGCCTCAAATTATGGGAACTAGGAAGAAGACAAGGGAAAGGGAAGAAAGGGAGGAAAGAGAAGGGTGTGGAAAACAAAGCTTGTCAGTGTGTGAAATTTTGGAGGATGTGATAAAATAGAGTATCTTATGGCAAAACTTATAATTCACTTATTAGTGTTTTCACTGTTGTTTCTGCTGAAGGTTTTTCTTTTCTGATACCTGAACAAAACAATTTTTCTCATAATTTTTTATTAAAATTGGGTTCATCTTATCTGTCTAACCCTACATCCCTTTGAAATATGGGTAAATCAACATAATGAATGCCACTTTTCCAGTGTGTAACTGAGGCGTGGTAAAATGAGAATTCGATGGGGAGCTGGGAGACTTAGGTCATAAATGCTCCTCTTCAGCTAATGTGATTTTGGGGCAGTCCATTTACCTCTCAGACATTGATTTTCTCATCAGGTGGCTGTCAAAAATGATCTCTAGTGTGACATGAGAGCTAATGTTCACTAATTTTGTTAAGTTACGATAAAGTAACTTTTGGAGTTCCTTTTCTTCTTTACCTCCCTAAATTTCAAGTGTCATTTAAAATTTCTGTTTGGCAACATGTTATGTGGCTCTTCTGTGGAAGCTGCTGTTGTCATCGTAAGCCTCTCAAGGTAGTATAAAGATGCCTAAGAAAATTGGGAGACTGGCAGCAGAACTTTACTAATTTGTCTTACTATGTATAATAAAAACAGTAATAAAGAAGATGCAAAGACACGTTTCTAAGAAGTCAGTGTTTTCAAAAGTCTCATATGAGTTAAGAACTGGAAAATGATTATTCTCTGCTGGAGTTCAGGAATTAAAAAAAAAAAGACCAGGCCGGGTGCGGTGGCTCACGCCTGTAATCCTAGCACTCTGGGAGGCCGAGGCAGGTGGATCGCTCGAGGTCAGGAGTTCGAGACCAGCCTGAGCAAGAGTGAGACCCCCGTCTCTACTAAAAATAGAAAGAAACTATATGGACAACTAAAATATATATATACAAAAAATTAGCCGGGCATGGTGGCACATGTCTGTAGTCCCAGCCACTCGGAAGGCTGAGGCAGTAGGATCGCTTGAGCCCAGGAGTTTGAGGTTGCTGTGAGCTAGGCTGACGCCACGGCACTCACTCTAGCCCGGGCAACAGAGTGAGACTCTGTCTCAAAAAAAAAAAAAAAAAAAAAAAAAAAAAGACTTGAGTTGGTTTTGGTCATATGGAGACCCCCAACTTAATCATTCAGATGTGACACACCAACAGTAGAAGGCAAAGTAGATCCATCACCTCAGCTTCTAAAACAGGAATAAAACAAACTAATAGTGACTTTCCTCCAGGAAGAAAGCAAAAGTACATCTGCAGTTCTTATGGTCATAGGGTATGTACTGCTCTTGCAGCCAAGTTTCATTCTTGGTAATACTACCCACGTCCAAAACGAAATCAGGATGACTTTGTCCCTGCTGACGCAAATCACAGGAAATGGAGGCAAGTGCAGGCATTTGATGTTGTAACAGTAGCAAACCAGAAAGTCCATTGAGGAGAACATGGAGGATCTCACAGCTCTGATATCATTTTTGGTGAACTGGGTGAAGACTAATGCAGAGCTGGGAAATAAAACAGAGTTTGGCACAGAATAAAACAATTTGAACTATGGCTGTTTGCTAACTGCAAGTTAGTAAGCTAACATCACAACACACTACAAAGCACAGCAACGGGTACTCTAGAAGCTGTGACTGCTCCTTTTCTCCCTGTCTGTGAACATGGCAAGAAATGAAATCTTGAACAGTTAGAGGTTAAAGACCAGGAGAAATTCAAGAAACATGCCCCAAAGTGATTAAGAAATATTTTGCTTTCTCCCTATGGAAATGCCATTTATTTTTCATGGGAATTTATAGTCGCAGATGAACTTCAGAGTGAGTGGTTATACTCCTTCTGTTTTACAACATTGGAAAGAGTAGTTTGGTGTGGATAGAGCAGAGCTTACTTTTTGAAAAGAAAATTCTTTGTATTCCATCATCAGATTTATTTACAGTTATATCGATAACTCTCTGTTATTTTGGCATTTGACCACAAAATGTGGAAGAATTGTATGTCTCTCTTGCTTTGTTCAATAAATAAAATTTCTGAAATATTTATTAGAAGATTTTGGTAAAATAAATGGTCAAATAATCTCTGTTAAAGATTATATTTTTGAATTTTTTAATGGGAAGCTTATCTATATTTTACACATATTTTTAAGAGGCAGTAGTTTGGGCTAAAAGTACGTGAGCTTTGAAGTCATTTTATCTTACTAGCTGTGTGAACCAAACTAATTACATTAACAAGTCTTATGTGGAATACTTCAGCAGCCAGTTTTGAAAGAGACCAATATTTATGGCTATGTTAATCAGAAACAATACAGAAAGGCCTCTTAGTCTGTTATCCCTTTTTCTACGATGCATAGACAGACATCATTACAACTCCAAGAATATGGACCCCACTGGACCACATTCTAACAGTCCCACAGGGTGCTCCCAGCCAGCAGGAACTATTGGCAGGACAGGGCCATTGAGGCAAGAACATCTTTTAGAAGTCTTCCTATGCTAAGGTCAAATCATAAAGTTACCAGATTATCCATAGCTGGGAGTAGATTCTCTCAAGACAGCATTATTAATGTATTAATGATGTATAAAAAATACTCCACAGGTCTTTACTGCTTTACCGCCTTCAAAGAGTTTTCATACACATTATATCACGTGTGATTTAGTATGCCTCTTTGATATAGCTTCCTATTCTACTGCCTCTTTTCATAAAATTTATTTTATTACTTTTATTACATATACTTAAGGCTTAGATATGCATGATAGTGAAATGATTACGACAGTCAAGCAAATTAACATATTTATATCCTCACATAGTTACCACTAACTCAGAAAGACAGAATACAAACAGAGCTGCTTCTCCAATTCCTTCAGGTCCCTGCGCCTGAGCAACTTGGAGAAAATAGTATATTTCCTATAAATACCAGGTGGAGTCACCTTAGTTAAGTACTCCGTTTTGCTTAGACATACCTTGGTCAAAGCCCACAGTAACAATATGAACTCATCCCTTGGATCTTTCAAACCTGAGGGGCAAAGAGATCAGAATGGAGGGCAGAAACTTTTTTTTATTTTTAGACCATCAAAAATACTAAACTGTTGGTCAGGATGATCCATGAAGAAAGAAAAAACAAATTCAAACTATGACTAACAAGGCCTGCTGTGCATGACTCACAAACTGAATCAAGCAAGGCCTCAGGAAACAGGAGGAAAAGCATTTAGGAGCCACGTCGTATTCAAGCCATGAGCCTCCTCACTTGGTCTCGTCACTGAACTATTTCGACATCTGGATGAAGTCCAGGAGAAGAGCGGTCAGGCTGTTTAAAAATGCTTTTCTTTCCTACTAAGGATGTTTTCAGTGACCTTGAGGAGGTGTTTAGGAATGACTTTCTTAGGTGTGAACATGAAAATAGTGGAAGTTTAAGCAACATTGGGGGATTACTTGTTTCTAAGTTGTCTACAAGGCATTGCACAGTCCTCCTTTTTCTATATTAAACATATGTATATTTATTGTTTTCTTTTTATTTTATTTCAAAAAATTAAGGGGATACCAATGGTTTTCTTACATGGATACCTTGTATCATACTTAAGTCGGGGCTTTTAGTGTGCCCATCAACATAATAGTGTTCATTGTACCCAATAGTTTTTACCACTCATTCCTGTCCCATCCCCCCTTTTTGTTCCCCAATGTCCTTTACAACTCTTTGTGCCCACTGTGCCCATCACTTAGCTCCCAATTATTAGTGAGTACCATGTGGAGTTTGTTTTTCCATTCTTGAGATACTTCACTTAGGATAATAGTCTCTGGTTCTATCTAAGTTACTGCAAAAGACATTATTTCATTCTTTTTTATGGCTAATATTACATTTCTTAATCCACTCATGAATTGATGGGTACTTAGGTGATTTCACATCTTTGAGATTGTGAATTGTGCTACAATAAATATTCAAGTGCAGGTGTCTTTTGGATAAATGATTTCTTTTCTTCTGGGTAGATAACTAGTAGCGGGATTGCTGGATCAAATGGTAGGTCTACATTTATTCCTTTGTGAAATCTCCATACTGTTTTCTATAGAGTTTTTACTAATTTGCAGTCCTACCAACAGTGTGTAAGTGGTCTTTTATCTCTACATCCACACCAGCATCTACTGTTTTTTGACTTTTTAATAATGGCCATTCTGACAGGGGTGAGGTAGTATCTCACTGAGGTTTTAATTTGCATTTCCCTGATGATTTGTGATGCTGTTGAACATTTTTTAATCTCACTGCTCGTTATTTGGTCTATTCAGGATTTCTATTTCTTCCTGATTCAGGCTTGTGCGTTTCCAGGAATTTATCCATTTCCTCTACATTTTCTAGTTGGTGTGTGTAGAGGTTTTCATAGTACTCATGGTTGATATTTTGTATTTCTGTGATATCAGTTGTAATGTCACCTTTTTCCATTTCTGATTGAGCTTGTTTGAGTCCTTCCTCATCTATTCTGGTTAATGTGACTAGTGGTCTATCAATTTTTTTTTATCTTTTCAAAGAAACAACTTTTTGTTTCATTGATCCTTTGGTTTTGTTTGTTTGGTTGGTTGATTTTTGGTTCCAATTTCATTTAGTTCTGCTTTGAGCTTAGTTATTTTTTTTTCTTCTGTTGGCTTTGAGTTTGGTGTTCTCTTTTTCTAGTTCCTTAAGGTATGACCTAAGGTTGCTAATGTGTTATCTTTCTGTCTTTTTAATGTAGGCATTTAAGGCTATGAACTTTTCCTTTACTGTATCCCATAGATTTTGAATGCTTGTGTCCTCTTTGTTGTTCAGTTAGAGGGATCTTTTGATTCCCATCTTAATTTCGTCATTGACCCAAAGATCATTCAGCAGCAAGTTGTTTAATTTCCGTGACTTTGTGAAAATTTGAGTGTTTCTCTTGGATTTGATTTCTAGTTTTATTCCACCATGACGTGAGAAAATACATGGCATGATTTTCAATTTTTTCAATTTGCTGAGACTTGTTTTGTGGCCTAAGATATGATCAATCTTGGAAAATGTCCCATGTGCTGATGAGAAGAATGTGTATACAGTAGTTTGGGGGTAGAATGTTTTATAAATGTCTGTTAGGTCCATTTGTTCTAGAATCCCATTTAAGTCCAGTGTTTCTTTATTAATTTTCTGCTTTGATGATCTGTCCAATTCTATTAGTGGGATGTTGAAGTCCCCAGAAATTATTATGCTACTGTTTATTTTTTTGCTTAGATCAAGTAGATTTTGCTTTATGAATCTAGGAGCTCCTCTGTTAGGTACATATATATTTAAGATTGTTATGTCTTCTCGCTGAGTTGACCCTTTACCATTATATAATGACCATCTTTGTCTATTTGTACTATTGTTGATGTAGTCTATTTTACCTAACATGAGAATGGCTATACCTGTTTACTGTTGCTTTCCATTTGCATGGAATTTTTGTTTTTCATCCCTTTACCTTGGCTCTATGCGAATTCTTGTGAGTCAGATGGGTTTCTTGAAGACAGCATACATTTAGGTTGTGGTTTTTCTTGCTTTCAGCCAGTATATGTCTTTTCAGTGGGGCATTAAGAGCATTCACATGCAGTGTTAGTATTGATATGTGGGATACTGTTCTGTCCATCATGTTGGATTATATCTCCTTGTTTTGTTTTCCCTCTTGTACTATTGTTTTATAACAGCTGTGAGCTTTAACTTTCAGTTTGATTTTACACTGGTGGCTATCTATTATGTTGTTCCATGTATAATGCACTTTGGAGTATTTCCTGTAGGGCAGGCCTAGTACTGACAAATTCTCTTATTGTTTGATTGTCTGAAAAAGTCTTTATTTCTCTATCCTTTAAGAAGCTTACTTTTGCATGATATAAAATTCTTCATTGGCAGTTTTTCTGTTTAAGAAGACTACAAATTGGGCCCTAATCCCTCTGGCTTGTAAGGTGTCTGCTGAAAAGTCTGATGTCAGCCTGATATATTTTCCTTTGTAGGTTAGTTGTTGCTTTCTTCTTGCAGCTTATTGAATTTTCTCCTTCATTTTGACTTTGGCCAGGTTGAGGACATTGTGTCTTGAATATGTCCTATTTGCTACTAATCTCTCTGGTGTTCAATAACCTTCTTGTATCTGGGAATGTGAATCTCTGGTGATACCAGAGAAGTTTTCCTCAATAATTCCCTTGAATACATTTTCCATGCTTTGCTTTTTCTTCTTCTCCTTCAAGGATACCTATAATTCATATATTGGCTTGCTTCACATATTCTCATATTTCTCTGATTAGTTGTTCATTCTTTATTATTCTTTTTTCTGCATCTTGACTGACAGGGTTAGTTCAAAAGCCTGAGATTCTTTCTTCTGCTTGGTCTAGCCCATTGTTGAAGCTTTCTGCTATATTTTGAAGTTCCCTAAATGACTCTGATTTCTTGAGTTCTGTTATATCCTTTCTTATGTTGTCTAGCTCTTTAGTAACATTTTTTTCATTGATGTCCTGAAATATTATTTTTGGGTTCTTTGTGTTTGTTTGCAACTTTCTTTTCAATGCCATTCATCTTATTTGCCATCCATATTCTGAATTCCATTCCTGACATTTTGACAATTTCCTTTTGGTTGTGGTCTATTGCTATAGATCATTTTGATCCTTTGGGAGTGCCTAACTAGCTTGTTTTTTTCATGTTGCCAAAGTTCTTTTGATGGTTTCTTCTCATCTGAATCCTACTCTGTCAGCTCAGGGCTTATAGGTTTGTGGCATATCTGTTCTCCCTTGCTGGGAACTCTCCTACTTAGTGAGAAGAAGGAGAGGTCCCTAGATGGCACCCTTTTGACTTATTCAGAAAGATTGACCTGGCAAGAGAAGGGTAGATGCACTGAGAGCCTCTATGCAGCTGTTCTGTGTTGTCCCATTCCCCTGTGATTGTCATGGTCCAAGCCAGTACTGGAGGATCTCCATGGAAGTGGTGGGTTGTTCTCTGAGCCACTGCTGGAAGCTCAGGCATGGAGCTGAGTGAATCTCTCTCCACAGAGCCTGGCATTGCTGAGGATTACTCTGCCTGGGTCTTCCCACGGCAGTGATAGTAGCAGCTAGGCAAGGCTCAGGGCTGTGGGAATTCACTCCACCTAGGTCCAGGTGTGATGGTGGCTTGAAGTTAGCAGATACCTGGCAGAGCATTGAACCACAGGGTCAGTTTTGGCCTAGTGGTGGCTGAGAGCTTCAGGGATAGAGCCATGGGGCCCAGCAGCACAGAAGCTTTGGGGAAGTAGCCTTGGAGGTGGGGGCATGAGACCAGGCCTCCAAGCAGCTGGAGCTCTCCCCCTGCCCAGGACCTGCTGAGGCAGTTACTGCAGGGCTTCTCAGGTGGCATACGTGGTGGGAGTCTGCTAGACTCCCCCATGAGGGGGAAGGGTGTCTGGCTCCCAGTTATAGGGGCATGAATACATTTGGTCTCCCTGCTCCCTTCCTAGCCTGGCCAGGGAAGTGCAGAGGTGGCTGTAGCAAAGCCAAGTCCTGTGTAGACCAGATGCTCTGAACCTGAGAGCTCAGAATGGCATCAGCTTTAGTAACCTGGGAATAGAGCTTACCACTTTTGTGCTATGCCTGCATTCCAGTCCAAAGTAGCTGCACAGACTTCCAGATCAGTCTGAAGGTCTGCAGTCATGGTAGGGGCCCCCCTTCACAGCTTGGGCTGCAGTGTCCACAGGGGGAGCATGGAGCTCCAGGGTTCTCTCCTCCTGTCCTTCTCCATGTGTGGATGCCTCCCCAGGTACCTCCTGATCTTGCCAAGTGTGTCACCCTGTCACCTTCTCCTTCATTCTGAGTGTCCCCCATCACTTCCATGATGTGTCACAATGCCCTCTCCAAGAAGGCCCATCCATAGGTGGGCGTCCACCTGCAACCTTCAGTCCTCTCCTTGAGAGCAGCACATGGGCTAATCCTAGTCCACCGTCTTCTGTCTCCTGTTTCACAGCCTTCTTTCTTGAAGGAGAGAACCAAACTGCTCTACAACTTCACTTACCTGAACTGAAAATGGGTTATATTTATAAACAAAACTCAAAATAACATCAAACATACTAATTGAGCATAGAGGTTTGAGTCTTTAGCTTTCTTCTAATTGCTGCTTTGTATTAAAATTCAAGGAGAGTCCAAAATTATATTCAAGTTGTTCAGTCCTTTCAATCAACCCTGGACACTCATATCCATAAGATGTTGCTGTTCTGATAAATATGATAATAATGAATTTGGTTTGAATTCCCGACTGAGTGTATATCTCTTAAAGATATTTTTCTCTCTTCACATAAACCAGTTTTTATCATAAGGATTGAGACTGGGAGTGAAGGTAAAGAATAAAAAGACAAAGAAGCTACCTGGACAAATTTTCACTGCTTAATTGCTGCAAAGAGTGCTTGGGGCCAGGGATATCCAGCCACCTGGTGGCTAGGAAGAAAGCCGGTCTCACCTTGGGGCTTCCTTCCCTCTTGGTAGTCTAACTGTGAAAATCTTCCCTCGCAAAACAGCAAAATAACTGGCTCCAAAATTTCTCATTCCTAGCCTTATTTCCTACAACTGGACAGAGACATTCTTTCAAGGCAGCCAAGCTCAGGCTGCCATGGTACCCACCTCCAATCCTCCAAGAATAAGATCAGGGCATACCATGGGCTGATTCCTTGTCATTCTATTCCAATTTCCCTCAAACTGTCATCATTTTCCTGTTATATAGGTGCTGTTAATTAAAGAATAATTATTGAAAAGATAGTATAGTGCTCAAGAAAACAGTGAAGAAAGACCCTTTAAAAAATATCACCACTAAAAATGATATTTGTCAGACATTTATTTTGTTTATGGTTGGTTGATCCATTAAGGTTATTGTTGCTAATGCTCTTATTTTCTAATGACTATTCATTTGTTCTTTCTTCTTTTGACTAGGTAAGGCACTGTAACATAATGGTTAAAGCACAGGCTTTAGTGTAAGATAAGCTAGGATGCAAATTCTAGCTCTGCAACCTCATAGAATGTGCTGAGCAGCTGTCTTTCCCATATAGTTGGAATGATGATGACTAATAGATAAGCACTTATAAAAATTAGCCTGTCAATTTTGTGCTAATATTGCATTTATATCCTGGCTCATCAAGGACATTTGATTTTCTGGTTTAAGTAGTTCAGCATCATGTATATCATGCCTCAGAAACATACTTGGCCAACCATTTTTCTTGATAACTATCAAGATCCACCCATCTGATGTGAATATGTGGGGAATGGAACAGATGTTGTGAATGTAAGTCAAGAAGTCTGCAACCCCTCCTACTTGACTGTCCTTTTCTTCATGACATAGAGGACACATCTTGGTGGATCCACATGGTATTTCATTCATACCTTGCCTTAGATACCAGTTGCTGTGTCACAAACCATCCCAAAGCTTAGTGGCTTAAAACAATAACCATTTATTAGTGCTTATAAGTGTGTGGGTCACCTGGGTGGTTTTGCTGATTTGGGCCAACAGGCCTGATCTTGGCTGGTTGACTGGGTGCAAGTTGGTCCAGAGTTGCTGTACTCATATGTCTGATGGCTGTTGCTGGCTCTCACCTGGGGCAGTGGGGATAAAGGGACCTTGTGCATTTCATCTTCTAGCAGGCTGGCTCTGACTTGTTCACTGGAGGCCAAAGGTTCCAAAGGCAACAAGCAAGCCACAATGTGCAAGAAATTTACACGTTTCTGCTCAATCATTCCAAAACACATCACAAGGCTAATCTAGATTCAAAGTGTAGCGAAAGATGCTACCCCTTGAGGGAAGAGCTACAAAGTCACAGTGCAAGGACATGGGCATAGGGAGGGCAAATTTGGGGACTATTTTTGCAATCTATCACATGCCTTTTGATCATAATCTTAATTCTTTTCCCTTCACATCTACTGATGCAGTATATTAGGAAATCGTTGACCTAGTTTTATCTTTTATTTTCCCCTACTCCATCAGGTTTCTTCCGGATCCATTCAAGAGAGTGTGAAAGACCGGGTGATTGACTCCAGACTGCAGCTGTTTGTCACCAAGCCAGGACTCTACACATGCATAGCTGCTAATAAGCATGGAGAGAAATTCAGTACTGCAAAGGCTGCAGCCACCATCAGCATATCAGGTAGGACGGCCTTCACAATTGCAGTGTCCCAGGAGAGGAGATAGTTGGCACTATTCTACAACTGGTGGCATTGGAGAAAATCTCCCTTTTCTTTTATATCTTACCTTTGTCCCCTTTGGGCTATTTCCTCCTCCATGAAGACACTCCACAGGTGACCTAGATTTGGATTTTGGCTGATTTGCTGCCTCAAAAACTAAATCCTCAAAGACCTGCCCAAGTGAGGGATAATAGCATCCAAGACCTCATTTATTTCTTTTCTCTCTTTCCTTTCTCCCTTTCTTCCTTCTTTCCTTTTTCTTTCTTTTATTTCCTTTCCCTTTCCCTTTCCCTCTCCCCTTTCTTTCTTTCTCTGAGTTAATAAAACTTTCCAAGGCTCCCAAGCAGTAAGTGGCAGATATTTAACATGGTGGTGCCAATTTCTGCATGGCTATTTCTTGAGGGCATTTTAACCAAGAGCCTGACCCCCATGGTCTTTCCCTCTCCTGTGTCACGCAGGCGACAGCAGGACTTACAGGTGTTTTCAAGGAAAAGAGCTGACACAGGAATTTCTAGGATATTTGTGTTGAGTTCTAAAGGTTTATTTTTAAAATGTAAACGTCCCAAAGGCTTCTGAGAACATTAGTGGAATTCCTAGAGATGGACATAATCCCTGTATCAGGAAATGCCAGGCGTGTTACATTCGCAGTGTGCCTACTGCCCGAGGGTCGGCGGAGAGGTGTTTGGCCTCACATGTAAGGCGAGCACTGGTAGAGCCTGTGCCCGGGGCCAGCTCCCCAGAGCCTGCTGTTTTTTATTACTGCGCCACTTCTTTGATCTTTCCTGCTGGGGAACTTTCCAGTAATGTCTATGATTTTTAATATGGGTGAATAGAGGCCACAGAGAAATCTATAGTGAGCACTGGACAAGGCTGGGCCTCTGGGGTATGCCCGTGGAGGAAAGAGAAGACTGCAAAACTAAGGCTCCCTCTCCCTTCTCCTCTAGCAAAATATCTGCCTACAGTGTCTTGAGACATCAGCATCATAGTGTTGCACAATGTAGGGAGTGAAGTGATGAAATGAGAGTTGTTATTCAAAAACTGAGAAATAAAAAAGGAAAAGACTAAAGGAGTCTAGAGTGGATATGATCAATTAGAAACCTGTCTATTAGTTGGAAAATTGCTACATATCTAGTATTATTCCCTGCTCTAATTCATAAAAACCTACAAGACCCTTTTGTTCAACCCCTGGTCTGTTTTTCTAGTTGGTTCTATTAGGGGACCTGAGCCTCCCCCACTTTTCCCAAAATTTACCCAGACAGATCTTATGAAGGGTGTCTTGTGAGTGCAATTGTATAAGACCTCTGAACCCCCATGAGACATTTCCAATTTTCTCTTCCTCTCTTTGCCCTGTTCTTATCAGTTAGATCTGCTAGATGCTTCCCAAAGGTCCCTCTGTAATCATGGAGGAAACTACTTCCCAACCCTGCGGTGCTCCCTGAGCCGGTGAAATGAGGCCACTTTGGTGAAACTTTAATTTAGGATCATTTCAAAGAAGTGTAGTCTGATGCTCCCCAGATCTCCCAGAGCTTGGGTGTGGCACCTGCTTTTTCCATTTCTGCTTCCAGCCCCTCCTTCTTTTGTCCTCGGATGAAGCTGTCCAGAGGTCCAGAGCTTCAAGTCAGGCATGGTGTCACCCTTGCCATTCTGGCAGTGCTGCTTTCCTCCAAACTCTGCTGTCGCATTTAGCCATCCCCATCCTCCCTAGTGTTCTAGTAGCGCTCACTAGCGTGACCACTAGTACCCCCAGTAGGCATCAGCCCCCTCCGTCACATTCCTGGTGTTTCCCTTTGAAGCATTTACTCCATCTGTTTATTTACTCTTCCCAGCAGGAAAACTGGAAGTGGAAAAAGCTGGGTCTAGTGCTTAGGATTATGTTTAATGATATTTCTAGTGTTTGAAGGACAACAAAAAATGAAGATCAACCTTCATTTCTTCAAAACCCTTCCATGTGTCTGCCCAAAGCCTTATGCATTGTTTGAGAAATGTGACATACTTCTTTCTGACTCATTTACATTTGCTGTTGGTCATCAAAAGGAGTAAAAAAAAAAAAAACACTTTTAGAACCTCTCTCTATGACCCAGGAAGTTGCATTTCCCTTCTACTCACAACCCCAAAAGGTTCAAGTTGCAATTTAAACTCACCAGGTTGCCTGGTATTTGGCAAGATGCCTTCTCTTTGTCATCGTGGTAACATAGCAGGAGCACATGGTTTGCTTTACCATTAAGTGCTTCAGCCACTATAGGTAGACAGCACTCTTATCGACAAAACAGACACCATCCCTGGCATGTCAGGTGGCTTTGTCTGGTTTTACATTAATTAAAAGTGTTTTGTTTTTGTTTTTAATAAAATGGGAAGGAATAAATGAGTAGCAGCCAGTAACCACATTAAATCGTTACCAGATGTTCTGCACTTAGGCATAAAAGGTATGAATGCTTTTACAATCAGGCACCTTTCTTACATTAGAGCAGTTCTACATTTCAGAAGAGGGCCAAAGTTTTACTGACATTTCTAGATAATTTTAAAGATACTACGAATATTGGTGATATTAGATATTTTTGGAATTTTTAAAATTCTAGTTTTGAAATAAGAGCACTTTATAATTGCAAGTTTCTTGGATCCCTTGCTCATCTCCTAGCCACACCTCCCCCCTAAAAGAAAAGAAAATATAAGTGGGGAAATTACCTGTTTAAGATTAGCTCCTCCCAAGTACTATGGATGGATTCTCTTTGGCATTGGTTCATCTTCATGATATTGGATCCCCCTTTTACTTATTAAAACAAGAGCTCTTTCACATATATAACCTTGGCCCTTTGTGTTTCAATAGGTCTCCCTGCTCAGCTGCTATTACCATGAGGTTTGGAGCACATGGGTGCTTCTTTTTCGAGTTCAGCAGTGAGATAGAGCTCTGCTCATCCTATTTCATATCCTTTGGTCATTTTAACGATTAAGGGATCTCTTCAGGTCTCTTTCCCAGTTCACTAAAATTTAAATTATAACTCAAATTTGTAATTTGTGGACATCATTGGCATCATTTCTTAGATGATCAAAATGATAATCCTACAGCCCAACTTCCCTATCTCAACAAAAGAGAAAGAGAACCTATTTCAGAGTGGAAATAGGTATAAAATCTATGATGTTGGTTTAGCCATTGACCAGTGACTTCTCTGGCAACTGGAGTCCTGCAAATCTTGGGCACCTCTTGGTGTTTCCTTCATAGTCATTCGAGTCTGTCAGTTCTTATTTGTGAACATAGTTGGGAAAGTATCACAAAGGAACCCATCCAGCTTTTCTTGCTGCTAGAAGGATGTGGCCTTCTGTCCCTAAGCAAAGTGACTCATGTGGGGAGGGACAACATTTTGGAGCTCATTTTCGGCAGAAATCCTGCTCTATATCAAAAGTTTGTTTTTAAAGTCCATTGTAGATTTCAGAACAACTTTGAATGACTCATAAATTAAATAGGAACCAGAGAGGTGAGATTACATGTATAACAAGTGTATATTGAACCATATAAATTTGACAGGTACACAGAGAAAATGGTGTTTTCTCCAGCCACTGGGGACTGAGAGATCATGCTTTCTAGAATCTCCTTGTCCCTCTGGGAAGCAAATCCTTTACAACTTTTTAGGCAGACTCCATAATTTCTAGGTATTGTTTAGAGATTAAAAACCACAATCTGATCTAGTTTAAAACTCCACTCTCTTCTATAATTTAAACCTCATCTGATTCCCTCTTCCCACAGCCAGTCAGTCATTCATTCAGCCACTTGGAGAATAGATGAAATGTAGTCTGTTGCTGCTGTATACCCGCCCCTTCGTCTTCTCTAATTTCTCCGGCATGCCTCAGAAGAAGAGAATTTACAGGGAAGGGGGCAAATGTCTTTTCCTGAATAGGAGATGTTTTAGCCTTGTGATTGCAAAGTACATTCCCTGTGCCAGTGCTATATGTATATATGCATATGTGTGTGTGCATGTGTGTATGAATTTATTTAATCCCCACAATTCAATGAGATGGGTACTTTTATTATCCCCATTTTACAGATGAGGAAACTGAAGCTCAAGGAAGTGTCCAAGCTCACATAGCTAGTAAATGGCAGAGTCAGTATTAAAAAGCAGCAGGTGCAGTGTTGGGGCTTTTAATGCCTTGATGGGCTATTCACACCTCTGTGTTGCAGGCATCCACTCCTGACTTTCTCATAGGACATACACGTTCTTTGGAGAGTCTTTCAAGAACCCTCTGCATTGCACGGTGCCCTGTTGTGGGAGATACGTTTTACTAGCTCAGCCTCTCATAATCCCCAGCTCATTCAATAAAAGGTCCACAAAGATTTTAAAATGTCACATACTCAAGGTTACAATAGTCACCAACTCTTGCAAATTTAAAAGGGAATGATTAGAAATGCAAACTCATTCTATTTCAAGAAGATTGACTTCTCAGAAGAATGCATTTTAAAGTCCTTAAAATTACCAAAAGAAAAACATCCAAATGGATCTAAAACCTTCAAAAAAATTAGACCTCAATATTAAGAGAAATTCCAATACAGCAAACTGGTTTTAGACAAAGTATATATTTGACTTTTTACTTTTATAAATGAGGGTGGGGAGGGGACAAGGAGGAAGTACCCATAAAGTGCTTGGTAAAGAGTGTGAAGTTTTTAATTTGCTATACAAAAAGAAGATAGAATAATTCAGAAATGCTGGTTGTATCACACCCTTGCAAGGGCCCTCATGCCTTGCGGGGGGGGGAATCTGAGTTGGGGCAGTTTGTGCTGGAAGTCACATAAACTCTCCAGAGGAGAAGCGCAGTCTCCTCAGAGCCCTAAATTTTTACCTCTGCGCATCTCTGGCTGCACACTTTGCAGGGCTCTGTGCAAAATGAAGATGCGGGGCCCCTTGTTCAAAAGATACTAAAGATTTCAAGAGAGTGACAGCTGAGCATTAAACTAAGCATGGGGCCCTTCTGAGTGTGGGACCCCACGTAATACACAGGTTACACACCCACCCTCCCCTCTCCCTTCCACTCCTCTCACTTAGCCGCCTCATCTTGCTTTCTTAATGCAAAGTTCCCTGGTGGCTACTGGAGGGAAACTCTGAGCTGAGAGGTGCCGATGGCTAACTCAGTTTTAAAAGAACGCACTCCCTGGAGACGCTAAGTATTCTCTTAATCTCCTCTGAATATGCCTGTGAATTCGGTATCTGGCTTCCTAGATGAAGCAGAGAATTTTTCAGAAACTTCAAGATTAGCGGTGTCAAAACTGTCTCTTCCAAATTGTAAGATGAAAATGTACTAACTTTCTTTTCTTTTCTCCTCTAATTTGATTTCCTGTGGGAACTTCCTTTCCTGTTAATAGAATGGAGGTAAGAAATGATTATGATACTAATGTTTTGTTATGTGTTTTTTTAATTTGATATGCCATTTATTGAGTGTCTACTACTTGCTGAGCACTGTAACCATTGAGAAACCTGCTAATTTCTAATCCTTTTGGTACTCTTACAAGATGATGAGGGTGAAGATAAAAACAGATAACATCTATTGAATACTTACTATGTATCAGGCACTGTGCTAAGAGCTTTACATGCATTACTTAAATTCATCCTCAAGATGTCCCTATGAAATAGGTACCATTATTGTCTCTATTTTATAGAAAAGAAGCTAAGAGTTACTTTGAACTGGAGAGTTCAAGTGGCTTACATAGCTAGTGAAAGATGGAGCAGGAAATGGAAGCCAGAACTGACTCCCAAGCTCCCCCTCATAGCTCTATCCTGTAGATAAGAAAGTATCACCTATCATATAACATTTTACAATATATAGTGTTATATTTGCAGTACTTATTTAAATTGACTTTCATAAAACTGTGAAATGTGATAACTATTTCTATCTAATTTTGTGAATGATGAAACTGAGATTCAGAATGATTAATTAGTAAAAATTATTTATACTATAATCAAGTTGACTTTATAGTACAAAAAATAGTAATAATGACAATTGCAGCTAAGATTTGTGGTTCATTTATGAGCCCCACTTTTCTCATTTTAACATTTCAGTGACTTTATGGGGGCAAGAACTGTTATTGCCCCAATTTTTTTATATGAAGAATTTAATGGGACAAGAGTTGCCCAGACCACATAGCAAGCAAACTACAAAGTTTCAATCTGAGTTCATGTAGCTAGACTCAAGAACTCAGATTTGTAACTACTGCACTAAACTGCCTTACTCAGGAAGCACAGTTAACTGAACAAGACCTAGAACCCCAACCATTGATTTGAATTCCAGGGAATGAAATAATTCATTGCATGACAAAATTTAGTTTGTTCTAAATCTTGGCCCAATTCAAATTTTGATACATTAGTTTACCTGATGAATCGTTATTGATTTATTATGTGGCTATCACAGTTCTAAGAGACAGAATATTGACCATAAGGACTCTCCAGTGAAGCTGAATATCTACTGAAGAAATATACAACGTAAACGAGGTAAAAGTTAAATTAAAATACAGGCTACCAACAAAGAGATGCCTTCTTTCATTCCCACACCACTCAGCATACCTGCTCTGCATTTTTGAACCAATCACTCTATCCCTGCCACTATATTGGAAAGTAGAGAAACAAAACAAATTGTACATATTCCCCTCCCCAAACGAATTTATATTTTATTAGGGTACACACACACACACACACACACACACACATAAAGATTAATTACAATACAACATAATAATGGAAGCATGTGCAAATTCCAAGAGTTCAAAGGGCAGACATACATGCAAGTAAACTCAAATAAAAAAGTTTAAACTCATTAGTAGTTAAATAAATGCCAATTGAAGAACAATTCCATACCATTTTTTGCTTATAATAACATAAACGCTCTCAACCTCTACCGGTGGAGAGAAAATTGTTATAACCATTCCATAGAGCATTTGGCAATTTTTATTATGCTCACCATTATTTAAATGGTTGTATTTTAATGCAAGTGAACTAAATAAGTCATATTTTAATATAACTGAATGAATTCACTTTTAGTAATCTATCCTAAGGAAATGATTAGAGTTATAAACATTATTCAAAACAGCCTTATATATATTAGTGAAACATATGAGCAATGTAAATATTTACCAGTAAGAAAAATTGATATAAGTGATTCAAAACAAAAACATATTTTTGAAAAATAATGAACGGCATAGGCAAATGTTTATAATACCATGCTAAGTAAAAATGTAGGATACAAAAATACATTTATAGCCCTGACTCAAGCCATGTATCAAAAACATTTATACCCCCTTAATGCTTTAAAATTTAAAAAAAAATATAAAACATATAATTCTGATTACATTTTATGTATATACTGATTATAACTGATGTATTTACAAATAAAATATATAAAATGTTTATATGTTTTGCTAATATTAATTTTAGAATTAGTTTAAATTTTTTTCTTTACATTACTCTTTATTTCATATAATAAATATTAATTTTAATCAGAAGAAATGCAAGAGGATTTTCAGAGGAGGTCATGTCTTTCTTATTGAGGACATTGGGTTTAGCATTTCAAAAAAAATGATACTTGATCTGTGTCATAGAGCAGGCGCTGGCAACCTTCTTCTGTATAGGGCCAGATATTAAGTATATTTAGCCTGTGGGCCATACAGTCCCTGTTGCAAAGGCTCAACTCTGCCGTTTTAGTGCAAAAGCAGCCATAGACAGGTGTAAACAAGTGAAACTTTACTTATGGACATTGAAATTTGAACTTCACAGAGTTTTCACCTGTCATTAATTCTTTTGATTTTTTTCAAACATTTAAAAATGTAGATACCATTCTTAGCATGCAGGCTGTGTATAAAAACAGCCAGCAGAATACAAAATTTCAGTTAGCAGGAATATGTTCAAGAGAACTATTGTACAACATGTTGACTACGGTAAATAATAATATATTATATTCTTGAAAATCACTAAGAGAGTAGATTTAAAGTGTTTGCACCACACCAAAAAAATGATAAATATGCGAGGTAATGTATATGTTAATCAGGTAAATTTAGTCGTTTCATAATATATACATGTTTCAAAACATCATGTACAGGATAAAATATAGACAATTTGTCAATGAAAAAAGTTTTAAGAAGTATCATGTGGATATACATGTATGTATTGCTCTGAAAGACAGTGAAAATCATGATACACATTGTATGAAAATTTAAGCTACTTTTAAGTGAATGTGATAGTGATTTGTCATAACTGACCACATTCCAATGTTTTGATAAGTATCAAAAACCGTTAGTTCATTTTTATATATAAATATTGCTTTAAGAATTTTTATGACAATTTTAGGAGCTAATGGTTCAGGAGAGTAAAGTTTATCTAAATTAAAATTAAGAAAAATGTCATTTAATAAAAACTAAAAACAAAAAAAAAAAAAAAAAAGCAGCAGGCCAAATTTGTCCTGTGGATTATATTTGCTGACCCTTGCCTTAGAGAAGGAATTATGTACAAAGACACTAGTCATGAAAGAATAAAACAGTTCCAGTTTGCTTTGGAGGTTGGAAGTGACGTAGAACCTCGGTCATCTCCTTTATTGGGAAAGTTCAAGGGGAGATAAGGCAGTTTGCTATGTAAGGGAAGAAGATTTGTCTATACCAGAGGTACAGCTATCAAATGTGTCCGTACTTGGGAGGCAGGGAAGTAAGGTGTGGAGTCTCCACTAGGGTAGTGGGGTTGTCATAACACAGGCATGCCGTGGCTGCTCATCTGCTGTGCCCTTGGGCAAAGTATTATGTGTTCAAAGGAAGTAGATGTCTCCCTCATAGAAACTGGGAGATAACATTTAAAAATGTTCTATGGCATGTGATTCATACATAGGACTAAGAAGCATAGTAAGAATCCTTTAAATATTTCATTTGATCACATTGAGTTGTCTGTTATAAAAGAAGTTAAAAGGGGCATTTGGGATCAAATATCCATTGTTGCCTCTAAAAAAAGGAACTTTACATAAAAGGAGGTCAATCAGGTTTACTTTGTCAGGAGGCAAGAGAGGGACTGGCTCCATGTGCAATATTAACTAGCATTTTTAGGACATAATCCGGCAGTTCAATCCAAAATAACCAGCATTCTGTGAACAGATCCCTGTGACCTCTGCCCTACTGTTCAAATGAGCAACAAACAGAACCAGCTGCTTCCAGTGTTGCTCCATCAGCAGTCGCAAGAACTGCAGGCAAAGAAACAACTTGAGCTGGACATGGAGGGGTCTCGTCACTTGCAAAAAACAGAAGGCGCCAGTGGAAATTATTTGCATTCATCTTGTTCCCCAGTTCTTGCTGTGAGCTCCTTTTTAAAGCTTTTTTTTAAGTGATAAGTTCAGTGGTTTGAGGGACAATATGGCCCCATTTGTCTTCATGTCTTGCATCTAAAATTTGATCACTGTGTAAAATTTGAGATTATAAATAGCTGCAAAAGAGGAGAGTAAAAGGAAAAGGAAGTGGTTCAAACACAGAAACTGTGACTAGGGAGTTAATAGATAAACAGATACAGATATACAGATATAGATACGGAAATATAGATATATGGTCTTATATAGCCCCTGTGGATCTAATTCAGGCATAGATGTGCTGCCAAAGCAAAGTCCTTAATATTCCCAGGGACATGATAGAGATGTAGACAATTAACAATAATCACACACTTTGTATTTGTATGGTTTTTCCCAGCATGTAAAGGGGTTTCATAGGCTAGTGGTCATCAAGCTCTTTGAAAGAAAAACCAAAATTAAAACCAAGATCTTCCAATTTCTATTCAAAACCTTTCTCTTTTTTTTCTTTTGTTTTTTATATTTCCTTTTGCATTATATACCTAATGCTCAAAAGTTTTTAAAAAATCAATTTCTATTCAAAATCTATTCTAATTTCTATTTGAAAACTATTCTCCTTTTTTATTTTGTTTTTTATTTTTTCTTTTGCATTATATACCTAATGCTCAAAAGTTTAAAAAAAATCAATATTATTAAGCCACATTGAGGTTTTTCTAAAGATTTTCTAGGGCTTTTATTAAAAGAAGCAGCAGAAATCCAGACAGACAGAGGAATTGATTGTTAGTGATAGTTAATAATCCTTATCTCTGAAACTATTTTTTTTTCGAGACAGGGTCTCACTCTTTTTCCCAGTCTGGAGTGCAGAGGCACAATCATAGCTCACTGCAGCCTTGAACCTCTGGGCTCAAGTGATCTGATCTTCCTGCCTCAATCTCCCAAGTAGCTAGGACTACATTCTTTTTATGTTTTGTAGAGACGGGGTCTTGCTATGTTGCCCAGGTTGGTCTTGAACTCCTGGGCTCAAGCAATCCTCCCACCTCAGCCTCCCACAGTGTTGGGATTATAGGTGTGGGCCACCATGCATGGACTTTGAAGCTATTTTCATTAATTTTTCTTTTGTATACTTTCTTTCTTTCCTATTTTTTTTTAAATGTGTTTTGCTGGTGTAATTAAGGGAAACATCATGAATGTGTTTTATTTTTGAAAAATACTCATGGAAAAAATAAAAAACAACATCATTCAATAGTTAACACATGACAGTAGAACCTGGATGAATAATTCTCAGCTCAGAGACGCTGTGGGAAATGTTTAACTTTTACATGATGCAGTTTTTTTCCTAAGTGAAAAGGGTTACACATGCTCTTATTCATCTTCCCTTTATAACGAGATATTATATCAATATGTGAAACCACTTGATAAACCAGTTTGAGCTGTTTCTGGTTATTACTTATTATTCAGTTTCTTAAAGCACAGTGTAGGGTGGGGAGGGAGTGATCCCTTTCCTCCCCAGCATAAGGGTCACGGCCCACATCCATGTAACAAAGACGTCTGGGTTAACAAGAGAAAAGCATAACAAATTTATTTGATCATAGTTTTACCTGACACAGGAGCCTTCAGAATGAAGACTCAGAGATGCAGGGAAAACTGTCCATTTCCATGCTTAGATTCAGTGCAGCATGGACGGCTGTGTAGAAATACGATTAGACAAAATGGGTCTGATCTAATCTAACAGACTGAGTAGGGACACCCAGCAAGGCCCGTCTGTCCAGATTGTGCTTGGCCTCTCTGTGCAGCATTCCTTTCTCCAGAGTAAGGAGTAGGACCCTTCTGGAATGAGAGTCTTCATTTCTTGACAGCCAGCGGTTACACAGAAAAAGGGGGAGGTTAGAGTAATATTTTTAGGTTTTATGGCTGGCTTTGGGGCAAAGACGTTCTGGTTTCTATGACCAGCTTGGAGGAGGAGGGATTCCAGTGAGAATAGCCTCAGGGAAGAAGGAGGGAGAGACAGACAGGCAGGAGAAGGTCAGAGAGATTTTGCTTCTCCGGCTCTTCTTAGGCCTTCAGTTGAGGGTATCATTTTCTGAGCCCCAACAACAGCATCCTTCTTTCTCTCTAACTTCCTAAGTGTCATCATAGATGGGATTCCCTACAAGTCTGGGTCATAAGTTATTTCTTTGAGTGTTTCCTCACCTTTACCTCGTGCAAGTTTTCATGAAGTTTTGAGTTTTCTTATTCAGTATTTTAAAAATTCACAATGAATGAAGTGATACCATAAAAAATCATCTTGGCTAATTAATAAAAGGTGAGTATGAATTAAAGGAAGAGTCTCTATCACAAAACATTATTTAAAAGTATAGCTATGTTTCTTAAAAGTTCATTGTTTTACCTAAAGCGTTATATCTCATTCTAATGGATTTGCTTTGAAGATCAGCCCATGATGATTTGTAATTAAAGTATCAATTTTTTGAAATTCAAATGGGGTCTCTAAATTTCCCTCAAATTCCAATTTAATTTTCTTCCTGAAAATCTTTTATATAAAGATAATGAAATGCTAAATTCTAACCACTGTACAAATGTAAATGAGAACACAACTTAAGAGTTTTCTGTCATTGTTAACGATACAGATCTGATGATAGTAGACATAAAAATATATTGAGCCCATAGTGCCTGCACATGATAAGTTCTCAATAAATGTTTTTCAGGTGAGTATATGAGTTATGATAATTCCCAGCATTGCATCAAGGGGGCAAGTGGATGTGTGAAAGGAGCACTAGCAGCATCTTCTGTTCTTCTAATTGTCTCCAGTTGTCATAGCAGATAAGCTTTTAATCTTATTTTTGTGCTAGCATAATAGAATTTCCAGGCTTTTCTGCTACAAAATTACCCATTAACAGACAATAATCTGAGTTCAGAATAATTACTTACATCACTCTACAGAGTAGGGCAACTGGGAAAAGAGTGACCAGTTGACTTTCCCCAAGACATGCGATGGGACAATAGCAAAGCTGAAGATGCTACTTAGCTCCTCGAAGCCATATCTCATGCTTCTCCTCCCTACATGACTTTCTTTGTCTTTAGTGGGCTTCTAGGTATGAGTGAGAGAATCTGAGTATGGAAAGTATTGCAAAGATGTATGTGTGCTACAAAACTATCATAACACATAAATGAGCTACGTTCCTAAAGCTGCAAGCTTTTCAGATCAGATTGTTAACATGCTCAGTTATTTGTTAACTATCATGATGAATATGTTTTTCAGATGCATTTCTAGAAAAACCTCAGCTTATTTGCCAGAAGCATGTGAGGCGGCTTAGTTAAGAGTAGTCAGATTCTATTTATAATGTAAATAATAAAAAAAAACCCACAAATCTATTCAGTTCTTGATCATTCCCAAAGCTTTCCACATCCATTGTCACATGTGGTCTTCATAGTGGCCCTCTGGAGGAGCTAGAGATGATATAATTGCAGCTGGAAATGAAGACAATATTCAGATAGAGCATTTCAACCCATTTGCTAGTATAATTTTCTCTTATTTCTGTCATGCAGATGTGGCAACCAAAAAAATAAAAAATGCAGAATGAGTGCCAAGAAATAGCATGTGATTGGGAATGTTGTTTGTTGCTTCTTTCAGTAAACCACAGAAAGATAACAAAGGCTACTGTGCCCAGTACAGAGGGGAGGTGTGTAATGCAGTCCTGGCAAGAGATGCTCTTGTTTTTTTCAACACCTCCTACGTGGACCCTGAGGAGGCCCAAGAGCTACTGGTCCACACTGCTTGGAATGAACTGAAAGCGGTGAGCCCGCTCTGCCGGCCAGCTGCTGAGGCTTTGCTGTGTAACCACATCTTCCAAGAGTGCAACCCTGGAGTAGTCCCTACTCCTACCCCCGTTTGCAGGTAAAATTTCAAAAATAAGTAAATGCAAAAATTCCATTTTGTGTCTGCAAACAGGAAGAGGTTTCAAAAGAGGAAGTTATCATGTACAATAGTAAAGACAAAAGCTAAGTTTCATCCAAAATAGGAGGAAGTCAGGCAAAATTTCTACCATGTAAATCACTAACGATCACTTACAATACAAGGGCTCAGAACTTCTAGAAAATATCAAAAACAGTACAATATTCTATTACTCTTGCTATTTTGCACATTATCATAATATTCATAAATATCCCTGCTTTCTACCAAATAAAAAGAGAAATCCTAAAATAACACAGACCTCATTAGTAAGCTAACATAGAGAAAATAAAGACTACACTTCAAGAGTTTTGACATTATTTGTCAGTAAATGAGATTATGATGAGCATTTAGAATATTACTTTAAAGTAAGTACATTGCATCCTATATTCTGAGTTCTGACACACTTACCTCATTTGGGTGGGGGAGTAGACTTTAAATAGATATTTCTTTAAAATGCCCATACTCTTTAAACATTGAGATTCATAAATGCATGTTCATAGAATTATCTTCGTCTTTATTTACTTCTTTTGTAGAAGAGACAAAAATCAGGCTGGCTTTTGAGCCAACTAGAACCAAGCTCAAATACTGTTACTTCTGCTTTCTAGATTTATGTGTTCTTGCCTAAGCTTTAGTTTCCTCATCTGCACAATAGAGTTGAGAGGATTAAAGGATAAATTGTACCATGGAGTATATTAGAAGCTGGATAGATATTGTTCTTCCTAAATTTTCTTTTGAAAATTTGAAAGCTACCAACACAGCACATTTCCACTTCTTTTGATAAAATCAGAAACTATTTAACTCTTAAAATGATTTTAGTGAACTTTGTATTTAGCATAAAAAGACTACAGTAAGGTCATTAAAATAGTGTGCTCTATTCCTCAACTTACTGCAAAGTTTGAGGGTTTGGAGACACTGTAACAGTACTGTAATTTTTTTCTTTGCCTAAGAAGATCACACTGTGATCAGGCATGACATCTAAAAATCTTTAGGGACTTCAGCACTGGAGGAATACAAAGGAAAAAGATAGGGAGGGAAAAACTAAAGCTATTGCCAAAAAGAGAATGGGAAGCGTGGCTGTGAGGAAGTAAAATGTCTTACAAGGAGTTAGGAAATACTAGTCAGCATTTGAACTGCACCTGCAGTTCTTTGAAAAAATAGTGCCCCTGTTGAGTGCCACTTCTTTAGTTTAGATTTTGGTTTCTTGGGCTTCTTTATAGGAGTCTCCAAAATTGTTTATTTGAGGTATTGCTCAACAGTGAAAATCCTTTAACTAGAAAATGTCACATGTATAACAAATAGATAATGTAACCAGCAAAAGAATGTGACAATAGAGTCTATCAGTCCTGTCCTTAGCAAGTCTAACATAATTTGTGGTGGCCACTGGAATAGTTATCATCATACTTACACAGTGACACTCAGGAAAATCAGCTCAACATTACAGACAGATGCTTGAGAGGAATAATAATTAGATTAGAAATATGTTTCCTTTTTTGTGACAGTCATTAGGGTTTTCTGATTACAAAATCCACAAGACTCCATTGTATAAAAAATATATAGAATATACAAAAAAAATCACAAGAAAATAAAATCTTAAGTGTGCATAGCAATTTTAGGTCTTTTTTGGAATTTTCTGCTTATAGCTTTTACTAATTTCTCCGCTAGATTGCTCATTCTTTTCTAATAAAGTTGTAAGATTATGATCACTTAACTATTTGCTTATTATATGTTTGTAAATTATTTTTCCCAATGCAAAGTGAAACTCTGATTTTGTTTTGGTTTCTGTTTTTTAATTACAAATATTTTCATAATTATGTACAAAGTAGAGACCATAGTACAATGAAGGCCCATGTACACATCACCCAGCTTCAACAATTATCAACTCAGGGACAATCTCATCTCATCCCTGCCCACTCAGCCCCTGCAATGCCATCCCCAGATTACTGATTTTGAAGCAAATCACAGACATCATATTAGTTCATCTGTATACATTTTGGTATGTGTCTCTAAAGGAGGAAGAACTCATTTATGTGGTTTGATTTTTGAGGCACAATTTGTTAATTTAGGTTAATTTTTGTCATCAAATCAATCTGTCTTTTTGTTTTTAGTTTCTACCTTTGTCATTTAAAACATGGGCCCTAATCTTGTTGTAAAGTTTTTCTTATGATTTCAGTTTGGGAAAAGTTGACTTTTTAAAATTTATGACTGACTATGGAGTTGGCCAGTTGTCCCACTGCCATATATCAAATTTTTCATCTCTTCTGTTTTGATTTAAAATAATGTATTTACATAACACTAATGAGTCATAACTCAGGTGCTCTCTTTATAATACTGTGTGATATATACTAGCTTGTTCTTAAATAGCTGAGTCATCATCGGCTCATGACTATACAAAATCAAGTTCTTCCATTGTGAGTTTTATGCTTAGCATTAGTTTTATGTCAAACTCTTCTCAGCTCACCATACTTTTGTAAGCTTTGTCATTGCATCAAACTAAAATCCCATCTAAAATTGGATCTTATTTAATAATACTTCCAATTTGCCTTAAATTGCACAGATTCAGACAAACCAGTGACATACATCAGAAATGATAACGTTTTATTTATATGATACAATTACCTACAGGATATAATGATAAATGTATAAACTTAACAGATTTTGAGCTTTCTTTTCCTTTAATCATAAGAACAAAATTGTTCTATTCATTATAATGGAAAGATGGAGCATATTTAAATTTTTCCCATTAGCAAAAATTTTTGAATCACTTATATTAGTGGAGTGAGAGTAGGTAGTGTGACCAACCATCTTCATGTGCCTGAGATGGAGGAGTTTCTCCGGACATGGGACTTTCGATGCTAAAACTGGGATAGTTGGTCACTGCTGAGAGATGTACTTACTTATATTTACTTAGATCTATGTTGCTGTACTTTAAATTCTATTTCATTGATGATTGGTCAATTTTTGTACTAGAAACATTAGGATTTAATTACTGTATCTTTACAATTAATTTTAAAATTTTGTACTATGAATTTCACAGGTTTTCATTTTAAAAAAAATATTGTTTACTTATGCAGTTATTTTAAAATATGAAATATAGAAAGATTTTGTCAATGTCAATGTGTAAATTCCACTTGGAATTTAATTAGAATGATACTAAGTTTATAGAATTAATTTAGACAGAATTGCTATATTTACACTATTGAGCATTCCCATTTAGGATTATGGTATGTCATTCCTTTTTATGCCTGCTAGTAAAGTTTGGTAAAAGTTCTTTCATATAAATCTCTTTTTTCATTAAGTTTATAACTAGGTGTGTTTTATGATCTTTGCTGTTGTTACAGCAATACTAATTACAGGATAGTTGTCACACACACACACTATGCTAGAATGTCCACAAAATGTACTTCACTTTTTCCTTATTTTAATAAAAATTGTTATTAATTTCCTTAGAATTTTTAAATTTTAGAGTTGAGCCATATAATTTTTTGGATTATTTTAATCAGATTTCTCAAAATGGCATATTCTTTTATTGTGGTATTTAGTTGATAGAAGTATAGTATATATACAATAAACTGCACCCCTTTTAAGCATATAGTTCAGAGTTTTGACAAAGGTATACAATGATGTCACCACTACCCCAACCAAGATATAGAATGTTTTCACCACCTAGACTGTTCCCTTAGGCTCATTTCTAATAAATTTCCCAGTATCCCCAAAGTCATCTATTCTAATCTCTCTGACTGTAAATTAGTTTTGCTTGTTCCTGAATCTCATACTCATGGAATCATACAATATGTACTGTTTTGTTTCTGATCTCTTTTGCTCAACATGAGGTTTTTGATATTCATCCATGTTGCTGCATGTAAGTGGCTTGTTCCTTTTTATTGTTCCTTTTATTGTTCCTTTTATTTCTTTGGGTGGCTGGGGTGGAAGTAGAGTAAGAGGGGAATAGGAAGGAGCAAGCTTCTTCTGGCGCTGCCTGTGAATTTGAATGCAATTCATTTCAACAACTGTAGTATCAAAAAGAAAATTATTGTATAAATGTCAGTCTACTCAATATTACTCACTAACGACAACAACAACAAAGTCAGATACCAGATTTAGGCACAAAGGAGCATACAAAGAATATATTCCTGCAATTCTTAGTCTATTCCAATTATGCTTAATATTATACCTCCTAATTATTTAGAGGAATCAAGTCTCATATATTATAATTCATTAATCCTTGTAAGTAGGATAATTTTTCCATTTTATTTGTTAACAAGCTATTACTAGTACACATAAAGCCATTGTATTTTATTATACATCATATATGTCCCAATTTACAGAATTCTGTTACAGTTTTGGTTGATAATCTTGTGGTTTCTCTGTCAGAAGTAATATGGTCCATAAATAATGACAGACCTCTTTCTTATAGCATCTCCTTTTTCTTAATTGAAATTTAGGAAATTTTTACCACAATTAAAATTCAATTTTATTTTTGTATGCTAGCACAAAATACATTTATTAAATAACTTTCCAACATTTATGTCCCAGATCGGTTTACATGCATGAGCCACAGATTTTTCTTTTAAACTCTGTGTACCTTATTTCTGTACCTTTGTAGTTATTTTAATATGAAGTTGAGAGAAGACATATCAGGGACTCCTAATCCAATACCTTTGAAATGTGAAAGTTCCTTTCCCTCAGTAGCATTAATTATGTTTAAGAAGCCAAACAAGATAGCATTTCATCTCACAGGATAATGTATTTCATAAACTCTCACATTACTTACAGTAAAAGGGTGCTTTCAAAAATGCTTTTGCAATAACAATGTACTATGATGATGTTTTGAAAATACACAATTTAGGTACTGCCACAAATTTGTCTTTAACATGCCATAATTGATCTAGTTTTTTCTCCATACAACATTTTAGAGAGTACTGCTTGGCAGTAAAGGAGCTCTTCTGTGCAAAAGAATGGCTGGCTATGGAAGAAAAGACCCACAGAGGACTCTACAGATCTGGGATGCATCTGCTGTCCATTCCAGAATGCAGCAAGCTTCCCAGCATGCACTGGGACCCGACGGCCTGTAGCAGACTGCCATATTTAGGTAAGAAAAGAGCTCTCCCAAGACTTCGGAGGTTAAGAGACATTTACTATTTTGAAGAAACTAAGGTGTGAACTTAAAGCTCCTAATATTTCTAGGCATTTCTAATTTTTCTTTTTTAGCTCTGCTTTCCTTAGATACCTAATAGCAGAATCCTAATGCTATCCTAATTGCACAGGTCAGTGTAAGGATTTATTTCATTTGTTCTAAAAGAAAGCAATTTTAACTGCTGCTTGAGATCTTACCTTCTTTCATAGGGGATCTTACAAGAGCTTGTAACATTTTCTGGAACGTGCAGAAAAATAGCTAAGAAACATCTCATATTTTGTCAGAAGAGTGGAATAAAAGAATAAAGTCCTCTTTCTTCGCTAATGAAGCAGATTTTTAAGCATGCTAAAATAAGCCACATGTTTGAAAACGCTGATCTCACAAAACAAAATTGAATTGCTGCATGTTGTTTTCATGGACTTTGTTTGCAAGGAACTGTGTTGTTATCCCTAACAGCTGGTTTAATTTGAAAGACCCAATTCTTTCACATTCGAATGCAAAGAATGTTTTCCAGCTGTATATTAAAAAGCTGAAAGAGAACTTGGCATTTCTTAGCACTCTCTCACAGAATATATGAGATATCTGGATGCTCACTTTAAACACATTTTTATCCTTTTCCCCTCAGATTATAAAAAAGAAAACCTAACAAGTAAGTAATTTTGTTTGTGCCCTTGAAATCTTACGTGTATGTAATTGGATTCATGCATGTGTATTTACACTCATACTTCCTTCATGTCCAGAACAGAATGTATGACCCCCTCAAAGGCTTCTGACCAAACTCACCCAGGGTAGAACAAGAAGGAACATCAGATCTCAGTTTATAGCTCCTAATTAGGCCATGGAGAGCCGCATATTTAGTGAATGATATGAATACTGTCTCCCAACTCAAGGTCGTTAGCCTATTTTATCCCTTATATGTCTATAAAGTAAGCCAAATTTTAAATGCTGCCTTTGATTTTGCCTTCATGACTTTGTATTATCTAATCATTTATAGATGAAAACAAATATTTATTTCTTCATTGAGCCAACTCATTATCTTCATTTGTGACACAGATCCTTGTTTTGGAAGACTGGTGTTTTTTTTTTTTTTAAAGATAGTCAATTTTCAGTATAAAGTTTATAGGGTCAAATCAATTGGCTTTAAAAGGACAATCACAAAATCTCTAGGAAAGAATTTAAGAAGATTGCTTGAAAAGGGATGTCCTAGAAACGAACTTGTATCAGATGGTACTTTAACCTGTCAGAATGCAGAAATACTCAAAATGAAATTAGAAAACTTTTTCCTGTAAATTAACTTCCTCTGATTTGAGTGTTCTAAGGCTTAAATCACACTTATTTCCTGTAATGCATGTTCTAGGCCTAATGCCCTCTGCACTTGGTGAAGTGCCAGGATTTCATTTTATCAGCTTTACTTAAAGGACTAAGATTTAAAATATGAAAAGAATGCTACTGATCCCAACGAATCACTCAGAGTTATTAAACAAGAGCAGTATGGAAACCCTAAAATTCTATTATTCTGGTAGCCTGTCAAATTGTTATTCCCAAATGAAGGAATAAAAAAAAAGGCTTTTCAATTTATTGTTACATAAGCAGCCAAAGATTACTTTGATTGGACTTTTAATTGATAACTGTGGTCTTTGTTTCCCTTCAGTTGTTTACTCATTCATCCATTCAAGCATTCATTCAGGGTTTGCTGTGTAGAAAGTGCCGATTTAATCTTAAATTAAATAGGAACAACACACACACAAAAAAATCCACATTTCTGCCTTTACACTGATTATAAGGGAATTTTGAGCAGCACAAACTAGCTACAAAACTAACTTCCTAGTCTTAAAAAACACAATTTTATGAACTCTTTGATATATGTAAGAAAATGAGTTCCAAATGTCATAAACTGACCATTTTATCTGAACCTGGGATAGAGAATGTCTAAAAGTATGTTGCCTGGGTTAAATGCAGTTATTATTAAAGAGATTGGCTGTATCTCTTCAGGTCTGTCAATAGTTGAGCAAAGGAGGCATCCTTATTAGGCAGAGTGTTCCATATTCTATGGAAATGTGCAAAGACCTCAAATATTTCTTGAAGAGTATCCTGAATTCTGAATAAACTCTAAAGAATATTATCAGTTCACTTTGAGGGGTGGCAAAGAATTTTTTTAAACCATTTGTTTATCTTTGCCTTATTTTGCTTGAACACAGGGACTAGAATTTTGGTAGTTTTTATTTTTTATGGCTTCTTTTGATACAGTGAAATGTCTTTTTGAGCATGCAATGCCGTTGTACTGTTGATGTTATTTGCTAAGCAGGCATTGCACTATTCCTCTCTTCTGCGGGACTTCACACACTTTACTACAAAAACACTCAGCGGTGAGTCTGTCTTCTATTACAAAGCTTCTGTGGAGAAAAGTATTATCTGGCTTAATTATTAAAATGATGATTTGCTTTTCTCTTTAATTCTTTTTTTCTTCCACCTTTAATATATTTCAAGAATGAACCAGTGCATGCCCTAATCCAGCACACTGATTAGTGTGTTATGTATATTATGTCTTAATACTCCCAATAGCCCTATGACATTAGGTACCATGAATATCCGCCATTTTACATTCAAGTCAACTTGAGAACAATATATTATGCAGCATTCCTAAGCTTACCCAGCTAATAAAGGGTTGAGCCAGGATTTGAATGCAAATCTACCTGATTATGGCTCTGTCTTCAGAGCCTAGTTTCTTAACTGTTACACCTAATGCCTTTCTGTTACCACCATTTTTTTTATTTCCAAGACCTCATGTATAATAAAGCTGAACTGATTGCTAAACTGATTCATTCTTGAATGGATACTACTATCTTTTCACATTCTATTATAATTGATTATTCTTAAGAAGGTCTAGTTGACAAAAATGTCCACAATTTTAAATCACCCAGGCAACTTGTTGATTTAACTTTTTGTCAACATTTAGATGAATATATGCTTTGCGTCCAAAACTCATTTTTCTATAATTACCAGCTATCATTGTGTACACAAATGAAACCATAAAGAGAGAAAGAGTGTGTGTGTGCGTGTGTGTGTGTGTGTGTAAAACTAATGAATTATATAATCATTTAGACTTCAATTTTTAGATGAATTAACTTCTGTTCATGTCTTAATATTTTCATTATTCATCTCCCATTATTTCTATTCTGTTTATAAACTGACAATCAATGTATATAAAAGCTCAGCTCCAGACAATATAATTACATGAAAATATTTTATTTAATTTTTATAATTATTGTCAGGTCATGAACAATATGATGCAGTATAAAGAGCACTAGCCCAGGATCTGCATTTATCTTAGAAAAAACTATTTCCTCTCCCCGAGTCTCATCTTTATAATTCTATGATTGTATAAGCTGGATTTACTTACAACGAGGTCTCACTGAATTCTTACAACTGGACTTTATAAATATATAACCAGAGAGAACTAGATACATATATATTCTTAAAATTAAATTTAGTTTACTGATTGCTTGAATACAAAAATTGCTTCTTAAAAGTCTGAGAATGAATGAAAAGAGTTACTTTTTATTTACAGCATTCCCACCAATGTTGTCCTCAAAGCCGAGTGTGGACATTCCAAATTTGCCTTCCTCCTCCTCTTCTTCCTTCTCTGTCTCTCCTGCGTACTCCATGACTGTAATAATCTCCATCATGTCCAGCTTTGCAATATTTGTGCTTCTTACCATAACTACTCTTTATTGCTGCCGAAGAAGAAAACAGTGGAAAAATAAGAAAAGGTGAGCTTCTAGTTTAAGCTAAGCACATGTAGCAATATTTTGAAACCTACATATTTAATATTAGAAGAGGAATATGTGTAACACTGCCAGTCTTTTAATGAATCCATAGCCCTACTTTAAAATTAAGCACCCCCACCATGATCTTTAAAAGTGTCAGTGATGTTTTGTATAGGATCACATGTCCTAAGGTTAAACCTCCACAACAGATAGAATCTAAACAATAAGTTGAAAGGAAATGGGTATTCCTGCTACCCATCTTCCCTGTCAGCTCCATTGCCACTGCCTGTTTGGACAGTGGCAAAATTGCTGAGTAAGTGTACCTTATACCAAACAAAATACGTCATTGCTCTGAAGGACCTTTGGCTGCCTTAGTAGGATTTGCTTTGTTTACTCTTAAGTGCCATCTTGCTTAGAATCTAAGTCCAAGCACAATGCCCCTGAGCTCAGTATTGATCTTGCCTGTCTTGCCTGCAGAGAATCAGCAGCAGTAACCCTCACAACACTGCCTTCTGAGCTCTTGCTAGACAGACTTCATCCCAACCCCATGTACCAGAGGATGCCACTCCTTCTGAATCCCAAGCTTCTCAGCCTAGAGTATCCAAGGAATAACATTGAATATGTGAGAGATATCGGAGAGGGAGCATTTGGAAGGGTCTTTCAAGCAAGGTAAAGTTTACCCATGGAAAAATAATTTCTCCATTGCAATATGTTACCAGACCATTAGCTTGATGTATATATACCATGTATAATAGTTACTATCAAATAAGTTAATTCTTTACATCTTTAGCTTTATTTGTGTTGTGTAATATACTTTGAATCTTAACAATTTCCTCTTTGCTGGAAAATAAGAGTTTATGGTAAGAATATATTTTATTGCATTTAAAAGAAGTAATTTATAGGAGATCTAAATGTATCTTCATTTATTTAGTGTTCAAATGACAAGAAATTATAGTAGTTCAATTATATTTCCTTTTCAGAAAAGAATCTGTCACACATTTTTCATCATAATTTCTTGCATTATTTTTTAATCATAATTTCTTACATTTTTTATTGTGTAGATATCAAGTAGATGCTCATGGAATAACAAAACAGAAAAGGAAAAAATAATGCAAAAATATAGAAAACAATGAGCTCAAGAAAGGAATATGTATTAGGGCCAACATTAGCCTATTTCTTGCCTTTGTGTGAACTGGAATAAAATACTGACTCTGCATGGATGCAGCTCCACAGACACATAGCTGGGCCAGAAAATGTGGACTTGGTTTTAACCACCAACTGTGACTTTGGCCTTGTGCTCTTGGGCAAGACACAACCTTGCCTTCACTCTTGGTATCTCTGGCATAGAAGTTACATGAATAATGAAAACTTCACACAAACACTTATTGAAAATCAAAATTTGCAAGGCACCAACTTAGGCTCTATGGGGGATATAAAAATGAGTAATCCATAGTCCCTGCCTTTAAGGAATTTAGATTCTGGCCAAAGATTAGGGGGTTAGGATGGCAATGATAATCCCATTGGGTCTATGTACTCTAGAATTCCAATAATATATAAATAATGGATTTTTGGAACTTAATCTATGTTGAAAATAACTCAAGTGATTTTTATCAATTGGAGTCAAGAAGTTTTAAGTGTGACCTACTGCTGTCATCTTCCTTTGATTCTGTGGCTCTGGGAAACGCTGCATGAGTGGGGGGACATGCATAAATGTGGGTGGATATAATGTGGGCATGTATAATGTTCCTGATCTTTGTTTTCTTTCTCAATAAATTTATCTCTCAGGGCTCCAGGCTTACTTCCCTACGAACCTTTCACTATGGTGGCAGTAAAGATGCTCAAAGAAGAAGCCTCAGCAGATATGCAAGCAGACTTTCAGAGGGAGGCAGCCCTCATGGCAGAATTTGACAACCCTAACATTGTGAAACTCTTAGGTATGAAACTACAAGTAAGACAACTTATTTCATCAGAAAATAGAGGCTTTCCAAGTCTGTCTTCCTTTATATTTCACTTATTTATGCTTCTTCCTTTACTCCTTAATCAATGAGTTGTCTCTGTTCCTTTTCATGGTTAGTCTCTTCACCTAGGTCTATCCCAACCCTGTAGGTCATTTGCTACTTAATAGATTATTCCTCTTTAATTTCATCACTTCAATTTTTCTTTGCCTTTGTTGCTTCCTAATTATTTGTAAAAAAATGTTTAAAATGTTCCCATAGAAAAGAATCTTCCATTGACACTGCTTCTCCATCACAGAATTTATCAATGTTGAACAGTCTATATATTTTGCTTCTTCTCTTTTTTCCCTAACTAGAATGTCATGAGGGCAGTGATTTATAGATTTTTTTGTTCATTGTTGTGTTCCCATCTGTTCACAGATTCATAGATTCAACAAATATTTAGTTTGTATTAATTATACAGCAATGAACAAAACTTTCAAAAATCCCTGCTCTCATGGCACTTACATTCTATTGGGAGAGATGGATAATAAAAATAAACACACAAGGGGGAAAAAAATGTTGGAGTGGAGGTAACCTCCTGGATTCCTGCTCCCAGAGAGGGAGGCATAGATCTCGGTCTGCTACACATGAGTGGATCACTCCCCCACAAGAACAGCATTGTGAATCGGCAGAGAATCAGCATGGGACATAAAAAGCAGGAAAAAGAAAAGGTGAAGAGGAGATAAGACTGGGAAATCTGGAGAGTGCGAGACAAACAATAGAAAGTAGAGCATGGGACGGCTGCACCTGCCTGGCCAGTGAGTGAGGTAGGATCAGACCCACAGGAGAACCTCTTGCTTCCCCACTGACCTTCACACCCACTCAGACAGGGATCTGCCTGAAGTCGGTGCAAAATCACCGTGGGAGACATGGGGCTTTGTGGAGAGAAGACAATAGTGGGAAGCATCTTGAACTCCCTGAGCTCTGTTGCAGGACTGCACTGGGTGGGGGAGGGACTGGTCGGGGCTACTGCTGGAGGCAGTTAGGAGACAGGTAACTTGCCTCTGCCACTCAGCGGGTCCAGATCAACAGAGGTGAACACTAAATGAGGGACTCTAACCTGGAAAACACCGCGGGCTAATAGGCCCACTTAAGGTGGATCAGAAAGAGCAAGAGCTCCTGCTGGACAGGCGTGAGAGTGCGGGAGGGCAACATAAAAGAGACAAGGGGGTATCCTGATGACTCAGCCCCCCAACCTGGCACCTGCCAACTTCTGATCAGTCACCCCCAGTGCTAGCGCTCTGCAGGCAGGCAGTCACCATTTTCAGGGTCCATAACCCAGGCACTGTGATGTGTGTTGGGCTCCTCCCTTCCCCCAGCCCGGGGACTCTCATGACAAGCTCTGCTCTTACATGACCTACGGTCAACTAGCCAGACCCATTTTGATGTGTGAACTCTGAGAGCTTCCCTAGTCATGGGAAGCTATCGCCCGTGGGACTTACAGGCACTGGGTGGACTGTGGCACCACCCCCTCCCCCTAGCCAGCATCTTTCATGCCGAAAGTGGAAGGTGCCACCTCTGGAGGTAGGGAGAGACAAGAAAAGCCACTCTCACTCTGTAGCTAGCACGAATCTGCCAGGCTTTGGCGCAGATCAAAAGTTGACAGCCTAGTGACTTCACTTGACAGACCGGTTTAGGTCATCCAGTAAGCTCAAAACTCTGGGGCTGGATTCCTTCCTCCAGTTGGCTGCCAACAGTGGAATCTGCAGTCAGGGAAAAAAACCCTGAGAAGAGGCCAAAACAGGCTCCCCAAGTAATGCCTCCCACCAAGAGCAGCCTCCCAACTGTGGTAGAAGAACCCTAAACAACATATTAGCAGCTCTCTCTAGTGGCAGATCAAGCAACCATAGAATTGCTCACATCCAGGCTGGTAGGCTGCAATCTGCCTGCTCCTACAGCATCTACTGGAACAGAGCCTGCACACGGTGTGTTACTTCCCAAATGAAAACTTAAAGGTGGGAAGCAACGGCTGACCCAGATGGGAAGGACTCAGTGAAAGAACTCTGGAAATATGAAGAATCAAATGGAAAACACACCCCTAAAGAGGAACACCAGCTCTCTAGCAATGGACATTAACCAAATTCAGAACACTAAAGTGACAGAAGAATAATTTCAAACATAGATTGAGAGAAAACCCAATGATATGCAAGAAAAAATGGATAACCAATACAAAGAAACCACAAAAAAAATCCAAGACTTGGAAGAAAAATTTACTAAAGAAATTGAAATATTAAAGAAAAATGAAACCGAACTCCTAGAAATAAAGAATTTATTCAGGGAACTACAAAAACACAGTGGAAAGCCTCAAGAAAGGGGCAGATCAAACAGAAGAAAGAATCTCAGAGATTGAAGATAACACCTTCAAATTAAATAAGTCAGTCACAGAGATAGAGCAGAGAAATAAGAGAAAAGAGCAAAGCCTGCAAGAAATGGGGGATTATGTGAAGAAGCCTAATGTGAGAGTTACGGGCATTCCTGAAGGTGAAGAAGATAATATACAAGGGTTGGATAAGCTATTTGAAGATTAACAGAGGAAAATTTCCCAGACCTTGCTAAAAATCTAGGTATACAGGTACAAGAAGCCCAAAGGACCCCTGGGAGATTCATTGCAAATAGGAAGACAACACATCATGCAGTCATCAGATTCACCAAAATGTCCACTAAGGAGGCCTTTCTACAAGCTGTAAGGTGAAAGAAACAAGTAACATGCAAAGGAAAGCCCATCCAAATAACGCCAGACTTCTCAACTGAAACCTTACAAGTAAGAGGAGACTGGGGCCCCATTCTCACTCTTCTGAAACAGAATAATGCCTAGCCTAGAATCTTGTGCTCAGCAAAACTAAATTTTGTATACAAAGGAGAAATTAAGACATTCTCAGATAAGCAAAGACTGAGGGAATTCGCCAGCCCTCTAAGAAGTACTCAAAACAGAGTTGCACACGGATCAGCACAATTAAACACTCATGAATGTAAAACCACTCAAAATCTAAGGATCAAAGGCCAGATACCACAATGTCTAAAGAGAGAAAACAAAGCAATGAAGTTCTACCCAATAGGATGACCAGAAATTTGCCCCAGCTATCAGTTCTATCAACAAATGTGAATGGCTTGAACTCCCCACTCAAGAGACATAGGCTAGCCTTGATAAAAAAAATTCAAGCCAAGTATCTGATGTCTTCAGGAAACATATCTAATCAGAAAGGATGCATTTAGACTGAAGGTAAAGGGGTGGAAATTGATATTTCAAGCAAACAGAAATGAAAAGAAGGCTGGTGTGGCAGTTTTGATTTCAGATAACTTAGTTTTTAAATCAACAAAAGTAATGAAAGACAAAGATGGTCACTATATAATGGTGAAGGGTACAGTTCAACAAGAAGACATAACAATTCTAAATATATATGCACCCAACTTAGGTGCACCCAGATTCATAAAGCATACCCTACTTGATCTAAACAAAATGATAAACAGCAACACCATAATAGCTGGAGACTTCAACACCCTACTGACAGCATAGGACAGATCCTCCAAACAGAAAATAAACAAAGAAATAATGGACTTAAACAGAACTTTAGAATAGATGGGCTCCCTAACTGACATTTACAGGACATTCTATCCAAAATCCACTGAATATACATTCTTCTCATCAGCTCATGGGACATTCTCTAAGATTGACCATAGCCTGGGACACAAAACATCTTTTTAAAAATTTTAAAAAACAGAAATTATACCATGCATCTTCTCAGATCACAGTGGAATAAAAGTAGAAATTGACCCTAACAGAAACTCTCATTTCTACTCAAAGTCATGGAAGCTAAACAACCTTCTCCTGAATGATTATTTCATAAATGAGGAAATCAAGATGGAAATCAAAATATTCTTTGAACTAAATGACAAAGGAGACACAAGTTATCAAAATCTGTGGGACACAGCCAAAGCAGTCCTAAGAGGAAATTTTATTTCCACAAATGCCTATATCCAAAAGACAGAAAGATCACAAATAGACAACATAACGAATCGACTCAAAGAGCTGGAGAAAGAAGAACAGACTGACCCCAAACCCAGCATAAGAAGTGAAATTAATAAGATCAAATCAGAACTAAATGAAATTGACAACAGGAAAACTATACGGAAGATTAATAAAACAAAAAGTTGGTTCTTTGAAAAGATAAAACAAAATTGACATGCCTTTGGCTAGACTAAGAGCAGAAAAGAAAAATCTCTAATAAGCTCCATCAGGAACATAAAAGGAGAAATTACAGCTGATGCCACAGAGATATAAGATATCATCTATGAATACTACAAAAACTTTTATGCACACAAACTGGGAAATATGGAGGAAATGGACAAATTCTTAGAAACACACAGCCTCCCTAGGCTCAACCAGGAAGAAATAGAATTCCTGAACAGAGCAATATCAAGAACTGAAATTGAAACAGCAATAAAAAACCTTCCTTAAAAGAAAAGTCCTGGACCAGATGGCTTCACACCTGAATTTTATCACACCTACAAAGAAGAACTGGTGCCTATACTGCAGAAGCCATTCCACAATATTGAGAAGGATGGAATCCTCCCCAACACATTTTATGAAGCCAACATAACCCTGATACCAAAACCAGGAAAGGACGCAACAAAAAAAGAAAACTACAGACTAATATCCCTTATGAATATAGATGCAAAAATTCTCAACAAAATCCTAGCAAACCAAATCCAGGTACTTATCAAGAAAATAATCCATCATGACCAAGTGGGCTTCATCCCAGAGATGCAGGGATGGTTCAACATACGCAAATCTATAAATGTAATTCACCACATAAATAGAAGCAAAAACAAATACCATATGATCCTCTCAATAGATGCAAGAAAAGCATTCAACAAAATTCAACACCCTTTTATGATAAGAACACTTAACAAAATAGGCATAGATGGGGCCTACCTAAAAATGATACAAGCCATATATGACAAACCCACAGCCAACATCATACTGGATGGGGAAAAATTGAAAGCATTCCCACTTAGAACTGGAACCAGACAAGGTTGCCCATTATCTCCACTTCTATTCAACATAGTTGCTGGAAGTCTTTGCCAGAGCAATCATGCAAGAGAGCAGAATTAGGGCGTCCAAATGGGGGCAGAAGAGATCCAACTCTCACTCTTTGCTGATGATATATTATATCTAGAAAACCCCAAGAATTCAACCAAGAGACTCCTGGAATTGATAAATGAATTCAGTAAAGTCTCAGGTTACAAAATCAATACACACAAATCAGAGGCATTCATATGCGCCAATAACAGTCAAACTGAGAACCAAATCAAAGACTCAATACCCTTCACAATAGCAACAAAGAAAATAAAGTATCTAGGAATATATTTATCTAAGGAGGTAAAAGATCTCTACAGGGAGAACTATGAACCACTGAGGAAGGAGATAGCAGAGGACGTAAACAGGTGAAAAACCATACCATGCTCATGGGTCAGCAGAATCAACACTGTTAAAATGTCTATAGTACCCAAAGTGATCTACAGATTCAATGCAATTCCTATTAAATTATCAACATCATCTTTCACAGATATAGAAAAAATAATTTTACACTTCATATGGAACCAGAAAAGACCCCATTTAGCAAAAGCAATTTTAGGCGATAAGAACAAAATGGGAGGTATTAATTTACCAGACTTCAAACTGTACTACAAGGCCATAGTTATTAAATCAGCTCGGCATTGGCACAAGAACAGGGACATTGACCAGTGGAACAGAACTGAGAATTCAGATATAAAACCATCCTCATATAGCCATCTAATCTTTGACAAAGCAGACAAAAACATACACTGGGGAAAAGAATCCTTATTCAATAAATGGTGCTGGGAAAACTGGATAGCCACATGTAGAAGACTGAAACAGGACCCCCACCTTTCACCTCTCATAAAAATCAAATCACAGTGGGTAAGAGACTTAAACCTAAGGTGTGAAACTACTAGAATTCTAGAAGAAAAGGTGGGGAAAACTCTTATAGACATTGGCCTAGACAAAGAGTTTATGAAAAAGACCCCAAAGGCAATCATGGCAACAACAAAAATAAATAAATGGTACCTGATCAAATTAAAAAGCTTCTGCACAGCCAAAGAAACTGTCATGAGAGCAAACAGACAATCTACAGAATGGGAAAAAATTTTCTCATGCTCCACATCCAGTAAAGGGCTGGAAACTAGAATCTATTTAGAACTCAGGAAAATCACCAAGAAAAAAATCAAACAACCCTATCAAAAAGTGGGCAAAGGACATGAACAGAAACTTTTCAAAAGAAGACAGAACAGTGGCCAACAAACATATGAAAAAATGTTCAACATTTCTAATCATCAGGGAAATGCAAATCAAAACCACAATGAAATATCACTTATCTCCAGTGGGAATGCCTTTATCAAAAAGTCCCAAAACAATAAATGTTGGTGTGGATGCGGAGAGATAGGAACACTCATACACTGCTGGGGGGACTGCAAACTAGTGCAACTTCTGTGGAAAGCAATATGGAGATACCTTAAACAGATACAAGTAGACCTACTATTCGATCCAGCAATCCCATTACTGGGCATCTACCCAAAAGAACTAAAAGACATTCTATAAAAAAGACATCTGCACCGGAATGTTTATAGCAGCACAATTCACAATTGCAAAGATGTAGAAACAACCCAAGTGCCCATCAATCCATGAGTGGATTAATAAAATGTAGTATACATATATATACCATGGAGTGTATTACTCAGCTATAAGAAACAATGGTGATATAGCACCTCTTGTATTTTTCTGGATAGAGCTGGAACCCATTCTACTAAGTGAAGTATCCCAAGAATGGAAAAATAAGCACCATATGTACTCACCATCAAATTGGTTTTAACTGATCAACACCTAAATGCACATACAGGAATAACATTAATTCAGTGTCAGACAGATGGGTGTGGAGGGGATGGGTGTATACATACATAATGAGCGCAATGCGCACCATCTGGGGGATGAACATGCTTGAAGCTCTGACTCCAGGGGTGGGGGCAAGGGCAATATACGTAACCTAAACTTATGTACCTCCGTAATATGCTGAAATAAAATAAACAAATAAACACACAGAAAATAGTATGCTGGATATTAAGTTCTAAAGTCTTTTTTAAAAATTAAAGCAGAGAAGAAGTTTTCAGAGTGCAAGCTAAAATTTTTGAAGACTTTAGGGAAAATATGACATTTATATAAAGACCTGACAAAGATAAATAAGGGAATAGCAATGTGGATATCTTGGGACAACATTCCCAGGAGAATGAGAAGCATTTGCAAAGGTCCTGCAACAACAGCACATGTAGTGTGCTTGAGGAATAGCAAGGAGGTGAGTGTGGCTGGAGCAGAGTGAAAGAGGGGAGAGGTCTCAAAGATGAGAACAGAGAGATAAGAGAGGTGGGCAGATCCTGCCCGGCCTTATGAAAAACGTTAGCTTTTACTCTGAGTAAAATGGGAAGCAAATGGAAGTGACATGGCATGTCGTGACTCACATTTTTTTCAGAACTTCTCTGGCTGCTTTCTTGAGCATAATCTGAAGGGAAGCAATGAAAGCAGGGAGACAGTAAACAGGTATTGCAACGGTGCAGAAAGGGAAGATAGTGGCCTGGACCAAGTGACGGTGAGGAGGATAATGAGAAATGATCAAGTTCTACATGTCACTGAAAGGTAGAGACAAATAATTTACTGACAGATGAAATGTGAAATGTGCAAAAAAAGAAAGAAGTCAAGGATAGTACCAAGGGTTTTTGCTGTGCAGCTGAAAGAGGGGAGGTGCCATTGACTGAGTTGAGGAAGACACAGGAGGACTAAGGGAGAATGAGTGGCTGAAGTTGGGTAGAGGTCACAAAGAAAGGAAGTCAAGTAACTTAGAGGGCAAGATATTGGAAGGAATCCACATGGATGTTAAAATCAAGAATCACGATATATCTTCAACAGTTTCTGGCACATTGTAGGCAATATATAAATATTTGTTGAATAAATGAATAAAAGTTATTCAGTACATAGCAATTCATCTTGAAAACACTTCTATTTCCTCAACTCCCAAATATTCATTTATTCATTCCTCATAACACTACAATCTGAATCTAGCTTCTGCCCTTCCACACTTATTTTTCTCAAATATTATACATTTATTCATTCATCCATTAAACATATATTTTTCAAGATCATCAAGCAATTTCTACTTCAATAAAATAGTCTCTGCTCAGCCTTCGTCCCAAACAATTTATTGCAGGATTTGACAGTATAGGCTGGCCTCCTCCATGAAACTTCTATGACCTGTCTCTCTCCATAGCTCTCTTCCTCCCTTAATTTTGGTCAAGGGCTCCTCTTCCACTGCCCTACCTCCACCCCTACCCAAGAGGTAATGCAACTGTAGTTTCTGTCCTTCTTTTCACTCTACACTCTTCCTCCATATAACTCTTCTTGGGTAACTCCTGCCCTCCCCTTGTATTTTGATAACTCAAAAATCAAAATCTCCACCCTACTTTCTTTTCTGACCTTCAGACAAACTGTCTGCTGCTTGCTGGATGTTGATAGCTACTTCAAACTCAGTTTTCACAAAACCACACCTGATAGGGCTTTTTAAACTAGCTGTTTTATTTCTGGCTCTCTGTCTTAAACACTTACCCAAACATTGTGAGCTAGAAATACCAGGAAGAGTTGAAGATTCATGAAGAATGCCGAGTCCCTCCTAGCACACTGGTTTTGAGATGCCTGTTTAACATCTATCAGGCATAGAAAATATAGTACTAGAGCTTGAGCAAGATACTGAAGAGATAGGTACTCCTGCTTTTTGAATTTTGTGTAATTTGAAAACCTTTGACAATGATCTGCAATGAGCACCAAACTGAGAAATTTTCCTGTTGAAGAATAATTTTTATTGTTTCTTAAAGTGTTGATTCTGCATTCATATATAAGTATTTGCAATTTCCTAACATTCTGAATTCCTGAGATTGATTCAAACACAAACTATGTACAATTTACAGATTTATGGTTACTGTGGTATTATGTTTATACATCACTACTGAGAGTTTTCTATCATTTTTATTGCCCAACAAGAACTCAGACTTATATTATCATTTGTTAAATGCCATATCTAAATGTCATTTCAATGTCTTATGAACACAGGGTCTGTTTTTTATTTGAGCATGCATAGACAGTAATCATTCATGCATGTGATTCCACTACTCTTGCAGTTTCTTGGATATCAGTACCATTTAAATAAGACGACACCAGTGGAAGGAATGGGAATTGGAAAAATCCATAAAATTCACTTCTAATAAAAGAAATTTGCTTTGTTTTACACATTTGAAATATTATGTACTTACTTAACATGTATCTTAAAAATTGATTCCCTTTTATTGAAATCCTAGTGTATAATGGTTTTATAAATTGGAGAAAATGGATACGAATACAGAGATATGCAGAATTTTAGAATAGGAATAGCCATTAGAGATCACAGACTGTTACTTAATATTCTGGCAGTTGAGAAAACAGTAGAACAATGAGGTGAGATGATTTGTTGAAATGTCATGCTAAAGTTTCAAGATATGGCTTGGACTAGGCATGAGATTTTCTTACATTTAACCATCTACCCATCCATCTTTAAGTTTATCCATCCACTAGACTTTAAATCCATCTATCCATCCATCCATTTTACCATTCATCCTTCTATCCATCAACATTTCCTGAAAACCCACAGTGAGCCATGTATATAGTACTAGGCCTGAGATTACAAGGGTGAATAAAACAGTCCTTCCCTCAAGAATTTTATTCCACTTTGAAGTCCCAACTGAGAGTTGGCTTAGAGTTATTACAATATATAAGACATTTCAAGCTCATATATATGTGTATATATATTTTTTACATATATAATTATAAATTATATGAATATGTATGTATATGTAATTGTTCATAACCATCAAAATAGAAATCTTCCATATAATATTTTCTGTATCAAAGAGTGGAACATTTCATTAAATAACCTCAGTTCAAAAAATTTTTTTCTCTGAGTAACATATCTCAGAGAAATGTTACTATTTTTTTCCAAGATAAGAAAATCTTTTTAAGTCAACTCAACCAGCATAGCAGTGGTAAAGTCAGTTGATGAGAGAGGTAAATTCCTATTAACTAAAGAAGATCCAAAGAGGATTGTGAAGAAGAAATCTCTAAGTATGACTCAGCTAACATTTCTCTAATTTTCCCCTTATTATGTATAAATATGCTGATTGCTAAAGTCTCTGGAAGTAAAAACTAACACCAAAATAAATAAGCCAAGGTAACAGTATTCCTTATTTCTTCTCTTTTTCAAACAGACTTCTAATTTTTACCTGAAAAAAAAAAATAACAGATCTAATAATCTATTTTTAAGGTGATGTAAAATTGTGCCCATCTGATCTAATAATTCAAGCAGGTTCTCCAGTTTCTTTCTCAAATATATCAAGATTTTAAGATTTGCAAATGCCCTCCTGGTATTAAATCTAAGATTCTATTGATATTTACATTGTTTTCTTTGTAGAATGAACAGTGTAAACCTAAATATCAAAATGTTTTACTGCAGCAACCTAAATACTTCGTCTAAGAATCTTGGATTGTTTTTGTTATTCTTTCCAAACTTTATACAACTTCTTCCTAATTATCATTCTCCAGAGAAGTAAACAGAAACACTGAGTGATTCCATTACATACCCAGAGCAAGCATCCATTCATAAATTCATTCACCAGACATTATCGGGCTCCTACTTTGCCAGACGCGTGGCAGAGGTGGGGAAGTTAAAGAAAAATAAGACATAATCTCTCCTTTCAGTGTGTTAAAATGTTGAAAAGAAACCTCAAATAAACAAATGATTATAAAATAGGATGGGAGGCACTATGTTAAAGGATGGTAGAAGGAAAATCTAATTGATCCTGAGCAGGTGAGGAGCTGAGGCACCCTAGGGAGAGTGACAACTAAGCTGAATCTTAAAAGGTAAATGGGAGAAACCCAGGCTAACGGAGGACGCTCTTCTGGTTCCAGGTGTATGTGCCGTCGGGAAGCCTATGTGTCTGCTCTTTGAATACATGGCCTACGGGGACCTCAACGAGTTCCTCCGCAGCATGTCCCCTCACACCGTGTGCAGCCTCAGTCACAGTGACTTGTCTACCGGGGCTCAGGTCTCCAGCCCCGGCCCCCCACCCCTGTCCTGCGCTGAGCAGCTTTGCATCGCCCGGCAGGTGGCAGCCGGCATGGCTTACCTCTCAGAGCGCAAGTTTGTCCACCGGGATCTGGCCACCAGGAACTGCCTGGTGGGTGAGAACATGGTGGTCAAAATCGCTGACTTCGGCCTCTCCAGGAACATCTACTCAGCAGACTACTACAAAGCTAATGAGAACGACGCTATCCCTATCCGTTGGATGCCACCAGAGTCCATTTTCTACAACCGCTACACCACCGAGTCGGACGTGTGGGCCTACGGGGTGGTCCTCTGGGAGATCTTCTCCTACGGCCTGCAGCCCTACTACGGGATGGCCCACGAAGAGGTCATTTACTACGTGCGAGACGGCAACATCCTCTCCTGCCCTGAGAACTGCCCGCTGGAGCTGTACAATCTGATGCGCCTGTGCTGGAGCAAGGTGCCTGCAGACAGACCCGGCTTTGCCAGTATACACCGGATTCTGGAACGCATGTGTGAGAGGGCAGAGGGAACCGTGAGTGTCTGAGGTCGGAGATGTTCAAATAAAATGCTGCCGTCTCCTCTCAGACTCCAGGAGCTAGAGGAATCCTGGACCAGAGGCCCAGCGAGACCCGGAGAGGAAAGAAAAATAGTAGACATGAATAGCCTGTTGTTCCCCTCCCCGCCCCGGAAAAGCAAAGACATTGCACAACCCATGTGGCAGACAGACCCACTGAAAGTCGGGGATGGGAAACACAGGCTAGGAAATGTGTCAGATAACAGGAGATAAGTTCTTCCTCACGGGGAAAGTTTGCAACACACATTGTACAGGGAAGAATGGCATCCTATTCAGTTCCCGCAGTAGCAGGCCACAGAGCAAGGTTCTGCTGAATTAAATTTCAATTTGAAATGGGACTCAGAGCTTCGTTTTTTAATAGAGTTCATTCCCTGTGCATATCTTCATGGGAAGACCTTTAGGTAAAGTACAGAAAACTAAAAAGAACGAAAAACCGTTCATTCTCTCCCCACCCAAAGACGGGTGTTAGTTTTTTGTTAAATTCCTTTCTTGCAATTTAATGCATAGTTTTATATTTGTTTGTAGTCTACAGAGTTGTGCTTATACTTTATTGGTAGAGAGTTTCTAAGGAATAAAATGACAAATCAGCAAGGCTATATTCTTACTGTGGTTTTGAGTTTGCTTCTCTGTCTTTGTGCTTTTCCTTTACAAGTTTTTTCTTTGTGTGCACTTGTCATAAATTTAGTCTGCTAATTTTATTCCTCCAATTTTTCTGAAAAAGAATTTCTGTATGTTATCGATTCACCCTCTTCTTTGATAATTTTATTAGCACCTTTTCCTTTCCTTTAAGCTCTATTTCTTCCTCCTTCTAACCCTTCTCTCCTTTTTCAGTTATTTAGCTATATTTTCCCTTTTATTTCATACTTACAATACACCATGGAAGAAATAATATTTTAACTGACACCGTAGATATATATATATACACACATATATGCCTTTTGCAAAGGATTAGTATTACCATTTTCCTCTGTATTTGCCTTTGAAGCCACACATTTCAAATTTGTCATCTATTAATTTTGCTGCCATAGTTTTAAGCCTCTTAACCATAGTTTATTATATGAGATTTCACAAGATGCTCTTGTGGCTCCACGTTGTTTCAAATCTAACATTTTTGTGCATTCTGAAATTTTTTTCCTTTTAGAAACCAATTCTATTGGCTATAGAATATAGTGCTGCTTAACAACTTTCTGCATGATATATTAACATTATCTTGTTGTATTTTATGATTTTTAAAAAAACCTCTGGAACTCAGATTCCTGGAGCTTCATATTTCTCAGTGGAGTACCATAGGATATAACTTTATCTAAGTCCAACATAAATGATATGAGTTTATTCCTGATATAGCACGAACCCCAATTCTTCTGACAAATAAACAAACAGGAAAGAGAAATTGGCAGTCTGTCTACTCTACATCAGCTTGCTTTAATGCAAACTAATTAGTATTTAGGGCAATAGAGAAATAGTCTAATTTTTGAAAACAGATTTTCAGCTGTCGACTGGAAATCTCTACCAGAAATCCCCAAATCTTCCTTAGGCAACAACTTGATATCTTTGCTGGGAAACTGCCATTCCTTGTTCAGAGTCTCTCTAGGCAACCAAGACAAAAATGTGGAAATTACCCCAGACTTTGTCCTCTCCTTCATCCCCAAGATTCTATCAGTTTTACTTCCTAAAATCCTCCTGCTCACATCCTCTTCCCTTCAGCCCGTCAGCCAGTTACCCAAGCTCACCAGTTTATCATCAGAACTTCCTCTCATTTCAGGCCTGAGCAGATCCCATAGGCTACAAGGACAGTAAAGGGGCAGTCATTCACTGTTCTTATTCATAAGTAGGGAAGTCAGAACTTAGGACCGAGACCTAGGGAGTCAAAGAGATGAAAGTCATGATTGTAAGTCCAGAATTGATACTGTCATCCAAAGGGCTAGATGAAATGAAGTTGCAGCATGAGCCCAAAACAGAAAGAAGCCAACAAAGCAAAAAAGTTGAGAGAGGGCCACCAGCAAGTCTAGAACTTTAGTGTGGATATCCAATGCATATTTTAGATGGTTTACATATGCATGTCACATATGCTCTGCAAATCTCAAAGAGGGACTTGGGTTTTCTCAACTGCTAAAGTTTTATTGTAAAAGAAAGACATGGAAGTCGGGCCAACAGGAAATATAGTAACAGCCGTAATAATTTTATAATATCAACTAGTGTTTATTGAAAGATTACCATGCATATTGTAAGGCCTTTAAACATATGAACTTAAAAATCAGAATATCCCTGTGATGTAGGTACTATCATTATGCCCATTTTTTAGGTGAGGAAATAGTCATAGAGAGACTATTGTGTAACTGGCCCAAGCACAAAGAGCAACAGAGCCTTAGTTTTTGACCAAAAAAGACCAAGCTCTCAACCACCATATTGTGGTGCCTTCGTACATTTATAGTTACGTATATAACTCTGTGGAGGTGATTTGAAATCTGCAAGTAGTTTCAAAGCACACACTATACCCCTTATTGTATTAATTTCCTATCCAAGGCTTTTTAATGAATAACAAAAAATGTCTATTTTAGCACTGTTAAGTTAACCAAAACGTACAATAGATGGCATGTTTATTTTTTCATGAGTTCTAATTGCATTTTCAAGTGAAGATCACTAACTTATTACCGTAGAACTCACACTAATGTTCTGGATCACAGGAATATGGATGCATTATTTACCAGTATTGTTTCCTTTTTTTAATAAAGATTTTTCCCATATTAGAATCATTATATAAATTCAAAAAGGGAGAAGAAAGAGAGATACTCACAGTGCCACTGTTACCAAGTGCCAGGGTAGACATCAGTAAGGTATCTGCGGTCATTTTAAGTGGTCAGATGCCAGACATGGCAAGATACCAGAGCATTTTGCACATTACACAAAAAACATATTCTCTTTTATTGTGGTAGAGCAGAAAAAGAATACTTCCTTTTTACTTTATAGTCCATTATGAACCTTTTCTTCTAAAAATGCAATTTAATTTCTGAATGATATTCCATTTTGTATGGAATATAAAATGGAATATATTGTAATTTGATCAATATTTAAATATATTGTAATTTAATCAATCTTTTATTTTTGAACATTTACACTTTTTCTAATTTTCATCATTACAAACAATACTGTAACAATCATTTGTGAATGTCCATATTTCTCTTTATGAAAATTCTGAGAAAGGGAATATCTGGGCCAAATGGTGTGCACAATATTAACACTTTTGTTACATGGCTTCATATTCACTAGAAATATCGCTCCTATTTCTGCATTGTACAAGAGATCTCATAGCCTAAACATTTGTTATTATACAGAATTAATTCTCTGTTTTTTAGAGACCTTTTATCTGGTTATTAAAAAAGGAGAATCTCTTTTTAATTTCATTTTTTAAATTACTAGTGAGGTCAAATTTTTCTTGTTCCCAGGTCATTAATAGTTTTTATTTTGGTAATTGCCTACAGCCAGTTTTCTATTTTGTTCATATTCTAATTGAATTATAAGATTCATTATTTAAAAAGCATATTAAACCTTTTGCATTCTTTACACAAAGAGAGAAAAATATATATATACTTTTACCTTAAAATAATATTTGCTTTTTTTCTTGCAAAAGCAACACTTTATTTTTTGAAGAGAAAAAATACAAAATATATAATGCCCAATAATAGACAATAAAAAATTTTAAAACACCTATGGATGATAATTAACATTAACATCATGATAGTCTCTCCACCTTTTTCAGATAGGTAGGTAGGTAGATAAATAGATAGATAAATGATTGATATTGATGTAGACAGATAATTTTAAACCAAACAAGATTATACTGTTACATTGTTTCAAGCATTGCTTTTATCACTTAATTCATCTTAAACATCTTCCATATGAATAAGTATTCATATGCAACACTAATTTTGATGGTTGAATAGTATTATATGGATTAATCATAATTTTTGTAACTATTTTCTAGTGATGGACATTTGATTCATTTCTATTTTTCCATTATAAAACATAATGTTTTGATAATCTTGTTGCTAAATTTTGTGAGCACTTATGTTGTGATATTTTTAGATATAACTCCTGAAAATGGATTTCTATATCAAAGGGTCTATGTACTTTTAATGCTTTTTAATATATTGAAAAATTACCTTCCTGAATTATTTTATCAATGTATGAACAAACTTCCAGCCAGAGAACAGAGCTCATTTAGTTCAACCTCACCAATACTGAGTATAAGCATTTTAATCATTGCCAATATCATATCTTAAACTGTTTATTTTGTGGCCTACACTTACATTTCCTTAAAATGCTGATGAAGTTGAACATTGTTTTCAATGGTTGGGGGATAACTGATTTGTGATTTTCCTCCTAGTATTATTTTTCTATTGAGTTTATCTTTTTCTTGTTGCTTTATAAAAGCACTTCATATATGAAGGAGTTAAATTTTGTCATACATGTGTTAACTACTTTTATCATGTTAAAATGTATACTTCTATTTATATTTTACTATAGGTTTTATTAATCAGGAAAGAATGTTGAATTTTCTGTCTATTCAGATGACTGTGGCTTTTTTCTGAATTGATCTGTTAATATGTGCAATTGTATGAATTGATTTCCTGATGTTGAGATATCCTTGTGTTGTGGGAATAAACTCTCTTTGGGTGAGTCACATCAATCTTTTACTTAACTGCCAAATCTGTTTTATTAACATTTATTTACATCACTATAAGTTCATAAAATTAAAAGTTTATCATTTTCTTTTCTGTTAGCTTTTTTTATTAGCATTACGATAGTTTCATAAACTTAGGAGTTTCTTTTTTATCTTAGTTTATTTAAAAATATTTGCTATTTATTTATAAAGTCAAGACATATACATATGTTTAAAAAAAGAACTCCTAAGAAGGGTACAAATAAAAATAAATAAAAGGTCCCCTCTTTCTATTCATCTCTAGTCTCAGCCTAAGTGCTAACCACTTTATATTTCTAGTTTTAGTTCTTCTGGTGATTACTGCTGCCATTCTAACAAATATACTTGCTTATCTCTTTCTGAATCAATCAATTTTAGTATAAAATAGTTCACTTCATAAAAAATGAGCAGTTGAGAGCACTTTTATTCAAACTCTCTGTCTATTTCCTGAGATATGTAATTAACTTCTAGTTATGTTATAGTGTTTTTCATAACTTTCAAAAATATACAAAGGTTACCCATTGATTATAGACTATGTAAGATAAAATTAGAGCTTCCAGATTTTTCTATACCATTTATCCCTGCTGTCTACTCTCAACATCAGTCAGCTACACACCTATTTCTATGCTATCAGGATCAATATTTGCATTTTTTGTTCTGCAACAAGTTAATATTTGAGTGCTTTGACTATAGGTTGATTTTAAACATGAAAAAAACAAAAACAAAATATCTACAATTAAATTATATGATCATATAAAGATTTAAGCATTGGCAAACAAATGATGGTATTCTATTATTTTAGTTTGATAAAATATTTTAATATACATTAATTCTTATTTCCTCTATTTTATAGATGAAATATTATTTAAAATATCACAGAATTTTTACATTCTCTTCTGTTCTTTACATTGTTTTATTCTTCCTCTTTCTTCTGCCTCCCCTCTTTTATGTTTTTGTTTTCCACAAATATCTGAAGATCTTTGATTTACCATAAATAATTAACAAATGAAGAGTTGATTTGATTAGTATTGGTATTAGGAATGGGGTTCCTTTGCGGTTTCGTTGGTGTATTTACCCAACATGGCCTCTCTTCAGTGGGATGGTCACCTCTGGGCTCTGAATATGCAGTTCATGGGGAGGTATAGGCAGCCTGAGTCAGAACCCCCACAATTACCAAAGTGATGAAGGACTCTACTCCGAGGATATAATACTTTGGTATATTTCACTGCTGGAGAAAACTGCTATTCCTTCACTGCTTCCATTCCCCAAGAGAGTCTATTCTCCCCATATTCTACACTGCCTCCCTACTTAGACTCAACACTCACACCAATGTCCTTTCTCAGGCAAATCTTCTGATCTATTCAGAGGGCAGTTTATGGGGATAGTGGCAAAGCCTTTCAGACTACCTGTCCTGTACCCAATCCTCTAGTTGACCATCCTGATTGACAACCCATAGCCCATCCCTGTCTCTGTGTTTGCTGACTCAGAGCATGGAGCCTTTATACATGTGAAATCACTTCTCACTTCCACTGACTCTTGGCTTTTGTGTATTGCAAGCTGCAGTTTACTATTTCCTGTGCCCTGTGTTATCCACGGATGAGAACACTAAGATACTTTCTAAATATCTGTCAAAGTGATGGCACTTAGATTGTTTTCAGTGTTTACATAGATTGGTTCTTATTCCTATACATTCACTGTCATATCAATGAAATCTTGGGAGGAAAGGAAAGGTTCAGTCGACCATCTTGATCAAGAAGCCTCTCTGGAACAGTTGGAATAGCTTAAGAAGGAATCTCAGAACCTCTCCAAAATGAGCACATGATTGCAGTGTCCTGGTGCTGCTGTCTTACATACTTATTCTCAAGAGGGTAGATTTTGTCCATTCTAATAGCTTCTAATACCCTAGACCATTCCCATTACAGGGGGCAGATATTCCCCAGCTGCAAATGTGTTGCACTTATCTGTTACCCATTCCTTATTTGCAACACTGATTGGATGTTTTCTTTTTAATATGGTCTCTATATCACTCTATGAGAACTGGAGAGAGGAGAACTCAATATTGGGCTCATCCCACCATTTTAACCAATGTCTTCCTTATAATGAAGAGGAGGTTGCCCTGTCCTTCTAGATTCAAATCTTATTAGGTGTATTCCAGGTCACTGTTCTTTTACTTGTCTCAGATCTATTTATGTAGCACAGCCACCAAGATATGTGTACTTATAAACCTTTACTTTGGTAAAGATCACCATAGAAATCATGCACCACTCATATCACTTTCAACACTGAGTCATTACATAGTGAAAGGATCAGAAACCACATTAATAGGAAGGACCCATAGTGTGAGGATATGATTAAAAACAAGTCTTCCCCAGTGCATTTCTTATTATTATATAAAAAAATATATATGTGTGTCTAGATGTTTTCCTTGCCTTCCAAAAAAAAAGATCATGTCATCTGATTATGAAGCAAAATAAAGGTGACGGAAAATCATTAAATGACTTCTAAACATTTACATGTCTTCCTTACTAGATCCCTCTTAATTAAAAATTTCTAAGAGATTCAACAGGGACAGTTCTTCTAAGCTTCATCACCATACCTGTAATTATGCAACTGACCGTCATTACTCTCCTTTCAAACCACAGCCTCTGGAAAGTACATACCATATTTAGAATTTTGCCCATAAGAAGAAAAACCACCTGCACTATCTAAGGTTATGTCAGAGAGATGTTAACCACAAAATGTGCCAGACTTAGATATACACCATCATTTTCTGGGTGTGCTCTTGACTATTTAGAGCTATGATTAAAATTAGAAATGTTGGCATGGCACTGTTTTCTGATCTTCCTTTTTAGCAATATTCACACTGTGGTGGTTAGTATAATTCTCCTTCTCATTTCAATTGATGCTTTACTCAAGTATGGACTAAACATGATTTAAAGTCAACTCCACTTTTGCTATCTTGGTTTTTTTTTTTAATTATTGGGATGCATTATATTTAAAGATCTTAAGAAAGTCCATTGAGCGTCATGACATTTTATCATTTAAGAGTGACTTAAAGAGCATCTTCTGACTCAAAGGGCACCTTCTCAGGAGATTCTCAGAATCATTCTATCCCACATCACTCTGCTCAGGTTGCTTTGGTCACGGCAACTTAAAAAAGGAACCACCCTAATTTCAGTCCATTTCTCCAAAGTACTCTCAGATGTGACAGGAAAGAAGGAATAAAATAATGGAAGAAGAGAGAAAGATTTACAGAGCAGTGACACTGAGAGCAAAGAACAAGTAAATTCCACTTCTAAGAAGAAAGCAAAGAAGACCAAGAAATGGCTGAGAAGACACAATTTTTAAAAATAAGTCTCCAATATTTTAGGGAAAACATCTTTATCTCAGTTTCTATAGCTGACAAGCCCAGTTTCCAATTATGAGATCATTTTTGCAAAGCTATGTGAAAAATAGTTTTACATTTTTATGCTTAAGACAATTTTGGAAGAAAGTAAGCATCTACTCAGCCAATTTCAGAGAAATTTGGAGAAAATTCAGTTTTTCCTCATGAAATATCTCTTTTCTTATTGCAGTAAATGCGAATTTATCTGGCACTTGCCCAGACTTACCATTAATAGGTAATTCATTATATTTATAGCACAACCAACAAGATGACTTCAAAAGAAATAGCTCTAGAGGAAAAATCATTAATTCTTTAATATGAATTTTTTACACTTAGATTCTACACTTTAAAAATCTACACTTGTTTTTCCAAGATTGTCTTGTATTATTTATTAACCTGACAGTTTTCCATTAACAATAAATGTAAATTTGTTTATATTTTAAATACAAGCACGTACAATATTATTTCAGTGACTATATACTAAATCATTACGTGGCATAGGTATTATCAAGACAGGCAGCAGATAGCATGGTGACATGTATGGACCCAGGAGCCCACTCAAATCCCAGCAATTTACTTAATCTCCCTATGCCTCAATATTCCTCATTCATAAAATGAGACTAATAATGGCACCCAGTTCATAGGTTATGGGAAAAATTAAATGGTTTACTATGCGCAAAAGGCTTTGACAAGTACCTGATACATAGTAAATAATTCCAAGGGTTTTGCTAATATAATTGTATCCAATTATTTACTATGATATAGAAAAAACTGCCATGAATCATACCAGAGGTAAATCATTACACAGATCTTTTTACTATTTCCTACAGATACAGTAATAGAGCTAAAATAATTGGATCAGACTTAATAAACATTTTTAGGAATTTTAATACATGCTGCAAAGTGACCCTCCAGAAACCTTGCAAGTTACACAACCAATAGCGAATGTATGAAAGTACCTATTTCCCAGAATCTGGCTAACTTAGAATACCATGAAATTTAATTCTTAGCCAGTTTGAGAAGGTTGATAGGAGAGAAATTTTAGCCCTCTGCTTAATTTGATTTATTTTTAATTCCTGGAGATATTGGGGGGTTTTCCACAAATGTTTTTTTTTCTATTTTTTTTTTTCCACAAATGTTTTTATCAAGGTTTTTTTTTTTTTTTCATTTTGTGAATTGTCATATGTATTCTACTATTTCTCTTCTACTGCTTGTCCTTCATCCTCTCTGGTCTAGTTTTTTTTTTTGGAACCCCTATTAGAATGTATGTTCTGGGTTTGCCTTTCATATCCATTATCTTCACTCTCATTACATTAATTTTATATGATATTCTTCTGAGATAGGTAAATGTCTTCATCCAATTTTTTCGTTCATTATGTCTCCTATCCAAAGGATGTAATCTGTTTTTTACTGTTTTCATTGCATTATTTTAATTTGTATTTAATCATTTTTAATAGGTAACATATTCACTGGGATTGACATTCAAAGGTTATAAAAAATCTATACAGCAGACTTCTACTTCCAGGGAGATGGAGCAGATATAGTTTTCCCTCTTATTTCCACTAAATACAACTAAAAACCCCAAACATTATATATAAAATAAACATAAGAAGACCATGAAAGGTAGAGAGAAGAAGGCAGATCCTTAGGAAGAAGACATAACCAGCGAATGACATGTTGTTTTCTTTCTGCCTCAAATATCTCAGACTTGGAGCTAAAGAAGCCGGCAACACAGACATGCCAATGGGTACACACCAAAAAAGCCCCAACTAAAGCCTGTTATCTTTAGTCAAAAGACAAGGAAAAGGGCAGCCTAGTAAGAGAGAAAATTTTTAGACTGTAATTGCTCTCTTCTAGCCAAACACCAAAGAAAAAAATGGCCTCACCTCCACCCACACCAACAAAGGCTGAGCAGCGATCCTAGACACCTCCCTCGACAGGTGTAAGGAGGGGCTCCAACTCTCCACAGGTGTGGAGTTAGAAAAGTCCTCTCCCAGAGCTGAGATTTTCATTCCCTCCCTGCACTCCAAAGGTGAGTAGAGGAAATATTTAAGGCAATTATGTTATAAATAGCAAGGCTAAAGAGATGTAAAAGGAGAGGTCATTTCTACACTTTCTTCGAACTGATAAAATGTCAAAATTAGTAGACTGTGGTGACAGATATACTGTATAATGTAATACCTACAATAGCCACTCACAAAGATCCACAAAGAGATATAGTGAAAAACATTACATACAAATAGAAATGGAATTCTAAGAAATGTTCAAGTAATCCAGAGGGAAAGCAGGAAAAACAGAAATAAAACACAAAAAGAACAATTAACAACAAATAACATGGCAAACAAGCCCTAACAGTAATAATTACATGAAGTATAATTATTGCAGGATTTTAAATGTTTAGATAGGCTTCCAGTCCAAGATAGATGGAGAGCACATGTGTTTGCCTCATCACCTGGGGACTCAATGAACTTAGATTTGAATAAATTTCTGTAAGATGGAAAGCAGATGGAGTCATGCTGGCAGACAAAGAGCACAGGAAAGAGGGAGAAACCACTCTTTTTGGTTAAACCCTTGAGAGGCTAAATGGAGGCTATTTCCATAGATCTACTAACTAAAGTGCTATCACCAGGCTAGAGGGGGCACTCCTGGCCCTATGGATGGTGACCTTTCTATTGTCAGTGCCTGGGCCATATCAATAAATACTTTGACCACCACTCCTAATAACCAATCTCTTTTTCAGTGATTCCTTCCTTAAAACCATCCATTAAATTTTTATTCGTCCATTTGACCAATACTGCCTGATTAGCAACTAAATGTGAGGCACTATCATAGATGCTAGGCAAATACTAGTGAACAAGATGGACAAGGTCTCTGATTTGGTGAAGTTTCAATTCTAGTGGAGAACAACCAGTAAACATGAAAACAAAAATATAAATGAGACAATTTCAATTAGCAATGAATGCTACGAAGGCAAAGACATTGCACATATTAGTGCATATCCTTCCACCTGCTCACCACAAATAAATTTACTAGCAATTGCACTGTTATAGCATGGCAAAGGTCGATATTCCACCTACCCCAAGTGGCGGTGTTCTCATTGCTGTCAGCGAGTGACCTGACTCCAGAATCCCATCCTTAGAGTATGCTTCCTAGGACCACTCGTAGGAGACTGTCGCAGATCAGGTTTACTAGAAACAAGCCTGAGATGAGGATTCCTGGGTAAGTGGGAGTGGCGCTTCCCTTATTGAGGGAGCGCTCTCAGGGGAAATTCATTAGGGAATGAGGGAAGCAATAGCGGGCAATGAAGGAGCTGGGCAAAGGTGTGGTTTCAGCTGAAGTGTGGCCTCAGCTTGACCTCACAGGGAGTTCTGAAGTATGAACTGCACCTAAGAGGCTGTCCTACCCAGAGGCATAGGAGATTGAACTGTTACACTCCTGCTTTATTCTCCCCTGGGTGTGAGCTACCCTGGGGTGGGGAGTGGGTAGTGGTGGCAGGTAATCTCTCAGGCATCTCCACGTGAGGCAGCTCCTGTCATTCAAGGGCAAACCTCTAGAGAAGGGTGTAACCTGTTAGCAGCCAAAACCTGTAGCAGCTGAGGGATGGGTTTCCGGGCCTGCAAAAGAGGATCTGGGTAGGGCATGAAAGCATCTGGTATACCACTGTTGTCTTCAGCTCTGACATTCTGGGGTAAAGGATTCTAGAGATTTCTGTTGTATGAAGGTCTTTTCTGTCTGCTTCCTAGACAGTCTTCCTTCATGTGCCATTAATCCAAATTCACCTACTTCTATCTTATTTAAGAAAACCCCCAAATCTCTGATATATGGATGACACCTTTCCCTAGTTTGCATCAATAATATAATGCTCCCTCTTACTGGATGTTTTGATTGATTTCATTGGAATTTGGAACAGAGGAAAATGTTAAAGAGTAAAGTATGCTGAAATTACCATCTTAAATTCAAAGTCTCGAGTTTCTCGACTTCCAAACTTTCAATTTGGAAAGATTCCTTATTGTCTGGCTTATTTTTACAGATGAAGTCATCTAGTTGTGGACTAGTGACATGCTAGCCTTGTATGTTGAAGACCTCCCTTCACATTGCTAGCAAATTTGGCATAAATCATGGTAACAAAATTAATTCTTTTTGCTTGGTCCAGGATCTTGCCTTTCTTCTTGGTAAAGGAACTGAACTTCAGAGGGAAGAAAAAACTTTCCAGATTCAATCTGAGCTGGCTACAAAAGGAATGAGATGGAAACTGCCTATTCGCTCTTTTCTCTATACCATAATAACAGTACACATTTACTCCATTAATTAAGTCTTCCCTATAAGAAGCTGCTAACCATTACTAAAAATACCTGCCTTTTTCCCAGGTTTTTTGAGTTCTCAAAGTATCACAAATGCTGAGAACAGACAAGAAAAGAGGAAGAAAAAGAAGCAGGGAAAATTTTCTATCCTGGTTAGTATTTACAAGTTATAGCATATCCCTAATTTCTCTTATGGTTCCAATCGGAGTTCTCAGCATTTAAAAAGAAATTGAGGATTTTCTGTAACTCTGATGGGAACATTCCTGGAGGCCTATGCCTCTATGTGCTGGAAATGAGAAAGGGGAAGTGTCCAGTTAGAATTTAATAAACAATAATTCTTCCTGTTGTCAAGGATTTTACATCTTCACTCACACTTGGGAAAGTTCTCAAAGCAGATTTGACAATATTTCACAAACACCACAAAAGGACTTGCTCAGCAAGGAAAATTCCAAGCTTGGCATCAAGCAATGTAATCCATCAACTGGCACCAGTGAGTCTCACTGGTGTGAAAAACCCACAGCACGGACCAGTACCAACCTTAGACCTGGGCAAGAGAGGGCCCTGACGTGAGCACTATGATTGAGAGGACTTCACTCTGGTCCTTCTCTGGCCACAGTCCTCCTCATGGGGTGAGGGTACAAGGGAACAAGGGGCTATGACTACCTAGAGCCTCTATCCCTTCTTTTAAACCACGTTTCAGATTTGAGGAACCCCAGAATTTCAGCTCTGGCACAGACCTTTTGCTGAGTCCCTCCAAACCAGAGCACACAGTGCCCTGGTGGGCACACCTCTAGGCTGGGGGTTGGCCAAGGAGCAGCTGCTATAAGGAGAATGGACACAAATTGTACACGAGGCCCTTCTTGTGTTAGGCAGACCCCAGGGTGGGAATAAGAAGGAGAAGGAAGGGTCATGGTCCAGGGCCCAGGTCGTCCCACATCACCATATTCCCACAGAGAACTCTGAAGAGTCCTGGAATTCTCTCTATAAATATAATACTATTGAGTTCAAGTAGTAACAGAGTTACCATGTGGCAGGCACTATCCTGAGCACCATATATATAAATGCACTTAATTTTCACAACAATCTTATGGGGATATATGCTTGCAGGGAGATTATGTAATCTAGATCAGGTTACACAGTAAGTGATGGGTCCAAGATTTGATCTTGGTTCCAAAATGTATACTCTTAACCATTTTACCATTCAGATACAATTTTGCCTCCCTCTGTGAATGTCCACCTTGGATAAATTTGATATGCATCAGAATCTTCTAGGGAATTTTTTTTTTTTTAGTCATGATTTTATCAGAGAAGACAAATTGCTTAGGTATAATAACAGGGTGGACCAGGTGCTATAGAGCAGTTTGCTGCAAGAGCACACAGCAAAGGGAACTTAACTCAGGCCATGGAGTCGGGGAGGGCTTCCTGAGGAAGGTAATTCCTGAAATAAGTTTTAAAGGATCAGTCCAAGCCAGGCAAGCAAATGAGATGAGAACAAGATAGTCTATTCTAGCCTCCCATAAGAGAACAAAAACAAGTAGGGAATAGGGCCCTTTATCCATGAGTAACTCACTGCAAAGCAGTCTCAAGACAAGAATGAAGGGAAGGTGAAGAGGTCAGAGTTGCAAGGTTTATCATATCTCTAAGCCCATGGCTTTTATCCTAAAAGTATCCTCTGAAAATATATCCCGAGGTAACGAAGAACCTATTTTACTCCACTGAAAATTCAGAGAGAGAATTATAGAAACTCCGTAGTGCGTGACCTCACTTTGTGGGCAAGAAAAATGATTCTCACACATGACAAAAGCAGTAGTTGGCAAAATCATGATCCCTTGACTCAAAGCAGAAATTCATTTTTATTATTAGTCTTT